>NC_086452.1:202199693-202482193 GCF_028390025.1 Pseudophryne corroboree | reverse complement strand
ACACTTTTAAATAATATATCCCAGGGCACTGCCATTTTTAACCTTTATCACCTATGTGGTTTATATCTACATATACATGTATGTATATATATACATACATGTAATCTATCACATCTTACACACTGGTGAATCACAAGTTAATTGTACCCAGTAAACTTGGTTATGCGCCTAATAGCGCTACTGAATCACGGTGCGTTCCACTGCACATCACTTCCGCATCTCTCACGGAAGTGACGTCAGCGGCATAGCGGTGCGTTCCACCGCTATGTCCTGCTCTCCTCCACCTTAATGGCGGTGCGTTCCACCGCCCTAATGCGCTCACTTCCGTGCTTCTCACGGACATGAAGTGAGTGCTGTGGCGGTACACACCACTAATCGCTATCCCTTCTTCCCCATCTGCTCTAGCACTCCACTGGCTCATCCCAGCTCTATATTTTACACAGTGAAATTCACTATTTATAAGCATATTACGCCGGCCGGAAATGACGCATGCGTTCCACATGCGTTCCACCACCATTTCCGACGGCAATAGACATTCTTCCACTCTTTTATTCATGTTCTCTATAAAAATTTTGGTTCTTTCTTATCTTACTATATTTCTAATCATGTTCCACTGTTTTGAGTGCATATTAGATTGTAGTTATACTGATTTTCCAACAAAATTAATGACAATCACAGGAAGTGATGTCATTGTCAATTTCCTCCTTCTGGGCATAAATAGAGCAAAGTTTGCTCAGTGTGGTTATCCCCTTGATGAAGTCCTGTTGCTGACGGACGAAACGCGTTGGGAGTACCTGCAGACACCTCCTCTTGATGGACAGATAAGCCTAAAACTATTTTAAATCCTGTACGCATGCATTTCAGTCATTTTCATGGACAGATAAGCCTGATTTAATTTTTATCCTGTACGCATGCTATACAGCTATTTTTATGTGTGTTTTTATGTGATTATGTTATTAAAAAAATTTTTGTATTTTTTATATATACTGCTCAGGCTGCAAATTTATATTCTGTGGGAATAAGCTAAGTTCCCTAATAAGGCCTGTGAAACTAAACAGTAACATAATATGCAACATAAACGGTACACACTATGTTAGTTTTCTTCTGTTTTATCCGCATGTTCTTAATCCTCAAAAAGACTACTACTTGAGTCAAGTCTCTACCTGCCAGATAAGTGTTTTAAATCGATCCTTATCATCCATTTTTTATACCTTCATTTTCCCTGACCCTAATAATCACACTCTTGGGCGCTTGTTTTCCCAATTCTTGCGATACATATATACATACTCACATAGTATACATATACACACACACACACACACACACACACACTATACATGCACACAGTATACATGCACACAACATACATACATATTATAGATGCACACAGTATACCCCCCTCATCCCCCCACCATTAACAGGAAGCACTGCTGCAGTAATCAGGACAGCATGCCATGTACATCACACGCAGTAGCGGATCTTGCCACGGGCAAGCAGGACTTTTGCTCAGGGCGCCGCCTTCTGGAGGGCGCCGGCGCCATCCGGAGGGCGCCGCACCATGGCAAGATCCACTACTGCTGTGCCCCCCCGGCCCGCTGCCCGCTGTGCCCCGCTACCGCTGCCCGCTGTGTCCCGCTGTGAAGGGAACTAGACGCGTAGAGGACCTTTACTGTGCGTGCGTGATGACATCATCGCGCACCGCACAGCAAAGGTCCTCTCCACGAAGGGAACTAGACGCTACGCATCTAGTTTCCCTTCGTGGAGAGGACCTTTGCTGTGCGCGCACCGCACAGCATTTCAGCGGCGCTACTCTACTGTACAGGGGCCGTAACTGACCATGCCCCCTATATGAAGCCACACCCCTATTTCCCGCCTGGGGCGCAAAAAGGGCTAGAACCGGCCCTGATCACATGGCCAGTATAATGTATTACAGCCTACTGGCCCCTCCTTCACCCCCCTCCTCTACCTGGCTGCTGAAGAATCACTGGGCTCTGGAGGCAGCCACAGCAACTGATTGCCCTCAGTCAGTGCACGGCACCTGGCTGAAAGAAAGATCCTCCTTGTACTGCCTGAGAGGAGCTGCACACTCTCGCTGCAGCTCCTCCTACAGGCAGCCAGCCGCCTGTCCTGTGTCACTATAGTGACTTTGAGGGAGCTGCTGCAGCCGCGTTACAGGCGCAGCGCCTCCGAATATACACATAAAAAAAAATCGTTCAGCAGCGACGATGGATCGGAGTCCGGGGGGGTTTCTAGTTACTCAGACCCCCCCCCCCCACCTGCGTGCGTGCGCGTATGCGCCGCATATCATAAGGATTTGAATGCTTTTCCGGGGCAATGTACTGTAATAGCCCATACCCGACAAATGCCCATCTCAGCTGCTCTAAAACAAATGTAGCTCATAGCCTACAATGGCCTAACACCATCTAAAGATGGCATTAGCTAAAAGGTACAAACTCCAAACAGCTAAGATTTTCAGAGCTTCAGAGTCCTCTTAGGAACCAATGGGAGCACCATGTACGAACATAAATAGGTGCATCGGAGCCATATACGCCCCTAAAAGGCTAAATTCCCTCATGGATACTTACTATTATGTTCAGGGGTACACATACCACACATTTAGTAATGACTGGAGTGGGGGGGGGGGCTAGGTATTGGCAGTCATTGATGGCAGACATGCTTCCTTGATGCTCCGTGAGCAGAAACTCAGTTAGCCCATTGCCTAGCTATTATAATAATTAGAGATGAGCGGGTTCGGTTCTCCGAGAACCGAACCCCCCGAACTCCACGTGGTTTACACGGGTCCGAGGCAGACTCGGTTGTTCCCGCCTGACTCGAAAACCCGAACGAGGCAAATCGTCATCATCCCGCTGTCGGATTCTCGTAAGATTCGGATTCCATATAAAGAGCCGTTCGTCGCCTCCATTTTCACTTGTGCATTGTAGAGGGTACAGAGAGGACGTGGCTACGTTCTCTCAGTGGCAAATCTCAATAACAGTGCTCAGTATCAGTGCTTATTGCTGCTCAGTAATACTAGTAGTGTGTCTCTTTTGTGCTGCATCTTGCTGCTGTAGGGTGCTGTGTTAGTAGTGTCCTGTGACTGTGTATCGTTCTTCATCATTCCAGTCACAGTGGTATCTAGGAAATGACAATTCCAGAGTGCTTTTGTGCTGCTCAGTAATAGTTACTAGTACAGTATCTCTCTTGTGCTGCATCTTGCTGCTGTAGGGTGCTGTGTTAGTAGTGTCCTGTGACTATCGTTCATCATCATTCCAGTCACAGTGGTATCTGGGGGGTGACAATTCCAGAGTGCTTTTGTGCTGCTCAGTAATACTAGTACAGTGTCTTATGCTGCATCGCGCTGTTCAGTGTCAGTTCTCCGTAGTATCATCAGTGCTCGGTATCATCAGTTCTCAGTATCATCAGTGCTCAGTATGAGTACTCAGTATCTTGTGCCCAGTATCATCAGTGCTCAGTGTCATCAGTACTCAGTATCATCAATGCTTAGTACAATCAGTGCTCAGTATAATCAGTGCTCATTATCATTAGTGCTCAGTATCATCAATGCTCAGTATCAGTGCTCAGTACCATCAGTGCTCAGTATCATCATTCTCAGTATCAGTGCTCAGTATAATCAGTGCTCAGTATAATCAGTACTCAGTATCATCAATGCTCATTATCATCAGTGCTCAGTATCATCAGTGCTCAGTATCAGTGCTCAGTATCATCAGTGCTCAGTATAATCAGTGCTCAGTATCATCAGTGCTCATTATCACCAGTGCTCTTATCAGTGCTCAGTATCAGTGCTCAGTATCATCAGTGCTCAGTATCATCAGTGCTCATTATCATCAGTGCTCAGTATCAGTGCTCCGTATCAGTGCTCAGTATCATCAGTGCTCAGTATCATCAGTGCTCAGTATCATCAGTGCTCAATATCATCAGTGCTCAGTATCAGTGCTCAGTACCACCAGTGCTCAGTACCATCAGTGCTCAGTATCAGTGCTCAGTATCATCAGTGCTCATTATCATCAGTGCTCAGTATCTTCAGTGCTCAGTATCATCAGTGCTCAGTATAGTCAGTGCTCAGTATAGTCAGTGCTCAGTATCAGTGCTCAGTATCACTGGTCAGTGCTCAGCGTCTTGTGCGGCATCTTGCAGGGTGTAGGGTGCTGTGGTACTGTCCTGTCACTGTGCATAGGTCATCATCATTCCAGTCACAGTGGTATCTGGTATCTATCTAGAGGTATCTAATTCCAGACATTACTGCCGTCTAATTCCAGATATATTACTGGCATATAATTCCACACATTAAACAATGGAGAACAAAAATTTGGACGGTAAAATAGGGAAAGATCAAGATCCACTTCCACAAAGTCCTGAAGCTACTGCCACTAGTCATGGCAGAGATGATGAAATGCCATCAACGTCATCTGCCAAGGCCGATGCCCAATGTAATAGTAGAGAGCATGTAAAATCCAAAAAGCAAAAGTTCAGTAAAATGACCCAAAAATCTAAATTAAAATTGTCTGAGGAGAAGCGTAAACTTGCCAATATGCCATTTACGACACGGAGTGGCAAGGAACGGCTAAGGCCCTCTCCTATGTTACTCATGACTAGTGGTTCAGCTTCACATGACGATGGAAGCACTCATCCTCCCACTAGAAAAATGAAAAGAGTTAAGCTGGCAAAAGCACAGCAAAGAACTGTGCATTCTTCTAAATCACAAATCCCCAAGGATAGTCCAATTGTGTCGGTTGCGATGCCTGACCTTCCCAACACTGGACGGGAAGAGGTGGCTCCTTCCACCATTTGCATGCCCCCTGCAAGTGCTGGAAGGAGCACCCACAGTCCAGTTCCTGATATTCAAATTTAAGATGTCACTGTTGAAGCACACCAGGATGAGGATATGGGTGTTGCTGGCACTGAGGAGGAAATTGACGAGGAGGATTCTGATGGTGAGCTGGTTTGTTTAAGTCAGGTGACTGGGGAGACACCTGTTGTCCGTGGGATGAATAAGGCCATTGACATGCCTGGTCAAAATACGAAAAAAAATCACCTCTTTGTGTGGAATTATTTCAACACAAATGCGGACAACAGGTGTCAAGCTGTTTGTTGCCTTTGTCAAGCTGTAATAAGTAGGGGTAAGGATGTTAACCACCTAGGAACAGCCTCCCTTATACGTCACCTGGAGCGCATTCATCAGAAGTCATTGACAAGTTCAAAAACTTTGGGTGACAGTGAAGCAGTCCACTGACAACTAAATCCCTTCTTCCTCTTTTACCCAAGCCCCTGCAAACCACACCACCAACTCCCTCAATGTCAATCTCCTCCTTAGACAGGAACGCCAATAGTACTGAAGGCCATGTCACTGGCAAGTCTGACGAGTCCTCTCCTAACTGGGATTCCTCCGATGGATCCTTGAGTGTAAAGCCTACTGCTGCTGGCGCTGCTGTTGTTGCTGCTGGGAGTCGATCGTCATCCCAGAGGGGAAGTCGGAAGACCACTTGTACTACTTCCAGTAAGCAATTGACTGTCCAACAGTCCTTTGCGAGGAAGATGAAATATCACAGCAGTCATCCTGTTGCAACGCGGATAACTCAGGCCTTGACAACTATGTTGGTGTTAGACGTGCGTCCGGTATCCACCGTTAGTTTACAGGGACTTAGAGAATTGCTTGAGGTAGTGTGTCCCCGGTACCAAATCCCATCTAGGTTCCACTTCTCTAGGCAGGCGATACCGAGAATGTACACAGACATCAGAAAAAGTATCCTCAGTGTCCTAAAAAAATGCAGTTGTACCCACTGTCCACTTAACCACGGACATGTGGACAAGTGGAGCAGGGCAGACTCAGGACTATTTGACTGTGACAGCCCACTGGGTAGATGTATTGCCTCCCACAGCAACAACAACAGCGGCACCAGTAGCAGCATCTCGCAAACGCCAACTCGTTCCTAGTCAGGCTATGCTTTGTATCACCGCTTTCCATAAGAGGCACACAGCTGACAACCTCTTACGGAAACTGAGGAACATCATCGCTTACCCCAATTGGACTCTTGTGGGGATTTGTGATATCGGACAACGCCACCAATATTGTGCGTGCATTAAATGTGGGCAAATTCCAGCACGTCCCATGTTTTGCACATACAATTAATTTGGTGGTGCAGAATTTTTCTTTAAATGACAGGGGTGTGCAGGAGATGCTGTCGGTGGCATGAAATATTGCAGGCCACTTTCGGCATTCAGCCACTGCATGCCGAAGACTGGAGCACCAGCAAACACTCATAGACATGCCCTGCCATCAGCTGAAGCAAGAGGTGGTAACGAGGTGGAATTCAACACTCTATATGCTTCAGAGGATGGAGGAGCAGCAAAAAGCCATTCAAGCCTATACATCTGCCTACGATATAGGCAAAGGAGGGTGAATGCACCTGACTCAAGCACAGTGGAGAATGATTTCCATGTTGTGCAAGGTTCTCCAACCCTTTGAACTTGCCACACGTGATGTCAGTTCAGACACTGCCAGCCTAAATCAGGTCATTCCCCTCATCAGGCTTTTGCAGAAGCAGCTGGAGAGATTGAAGGAGGAGCTAAAATGGAGCGATTCTGCTAGTCATGTGGGACTTGTGGATAGAGCCCTTCATTTGCTTAACCAGGATTCACGGGTGGTCAATCTGTTGAAATCAGAGCACTACATTTTGGCCACCGTGCTTGATCCTAGGTTTAAAGCCTATGTTCTATCTCTCTTTCCAACAGACACAAGTCTGCAGATGTTCAAAGACCTGCTAGTGAGACAATTGTCAAGTCAAGTGGAACGTGACCCGCCAACAGCTCCTCCTTCATTTTCTACTGCCACTGGAGCTGCCAGGAAAAGGATAACATTTCCAAAACCACCCGCTGGCAGTGATGCAGTGCAGTCAGGAGCAAGTGCTGACATCTGGTCCGGACTGAAGGACCTGCCAACGATTACTGACATGTTGTCTACTGTCACTGATGCATACGATTCTGTCACCATTGAAAGAATGGTGGAGGATTATATGAGTGACAGCATCAGTGTAGGCATGTCAGACAGTCCGTACATTGGCCCTCATTCCGAGTTGATCGGTCGCAAGGCGAATTTAGCAGAGTTACACACGCTAAGCCGCCGCCTACTGGGAGTGAATCTTAGCTTCTTAAAATTGCGACCGATGTATTCGCAATATTGCGATTACTAACTACTTAGCAGTTTCAGAGTAGCTTCAGACTTACTCTGCCTGTGCGATCAGTTCAGTGCTTGTCGTTCCTGGTTGACGTCACAAACACACCCAGCATTCGCCCAGGCACTCCCACCGTTTCTCCGGCCACTCCTGCGTTTTTTCCGGAAACGGTAGCGTTTTCAGCCACACGCCCCTGAAACGCCGTGTTTCCGCCCAGTAACACCCATTTCCTGTCAATCACATTACGATCGCCGGAGCGAAGAAAAAGCCGTGAGTAAAAATACTTTCTTCATAGTAAAGTTACTTGGCGCAGTCGCAGTGCGAACATTGCGCATGCGTACTAAGCGGATTTTCACTGCGATGCGATGAAAAAGAACGAGCGAACAACTCGGAATGAGGGCCATATACTGGCAGGAAAAAGAGGCAATTTGGAGGCCCTTGCACAAACTGGCTTTATTTTACCTAAGTTGCCCCCCCTCCAGTGTGTACTCCGAAAGAGTGTTTAGTGCAGCCGGTCACCTTGTCAGCGATCGGCGTAGGAGGTTACTTCCAGAAAATGTGGAGAAGATGATGTTCATCAAAATGAATTATAAATTCCTCCATGAAGACATTTACCAGCAATTTTCTCCAGAAAGTTCACAGGGAACTGTGATGGTGGATTCCAGTGGAGATGAATTAATACTCTGTGAGGAGGAGGATGTACTCAGTGAAAGGGGTGAGGTATCAGAGGATGAGGATGAGGTGGACATCTTGCCTCTGCTGAGCCAGTTTGTGCAAGGAGAGATTGATTGCTTCTTTTTTGGTGGAGGCCCAAACAAACCAGTCATTTCATCCACAGTCGTGTGGCAGAACCTGTCACTGAAATGATTGTTTTGTTAAAGTGTGCATGTCCTGTTTATACAACATAAGGGTGGGTGGAAGGGCTCAAGGACAATTCCATCTTGCACCTCTTTTTTTATTTATCTTTGCATCATGTGCTGTTTGGGGACAATTTTTTGGAAGTGCCATCCTGTCTTACACTGCCGTGCCACTCCTAGATGGGCCAGGTGTTTGTGCCGCCCACTTGGGTCGCTTAGCTTAGTCATACAGTGACCTTTGCGCAAATTTTAGGACTGAAAATAATATTGTGAGGTGTGAGTTTAAAACCCCACTGGTACTAGGCATGCAAAACTGCAGTCACTGTGTACAGTGCATCACACTTACTCTGCCCCGGCTGGTCATGGGTTCAGGCACAGATACCAGAGGGTCCCCTGAATAATCAGGTGTTTAATTACAGTTGCATTGTGGGAGTGGTCTACAGGTGTCGGTGCAGCGCAGAAAAAATTGGGCGCCAGGCCATCTCATAAAACAGAATAACGGTTTATTTTAACATAAAGCAGGGATATAGCAGGGATAACTGAACACTCCTCCAGCACAAAGCTTAATGGTTTCATTTGGTCGGTTATACATCAGGGCACCTCCTCCAGCGCATCACTTAATCGCAGCGGCATGAATATGGCGAACAGTATTACATACCAGGGCATTCTGTGACCAGTAGTGCTACACATACCAGGTTACTGTCTCTCTCTGTCATAGCGAGGACTCTTGTCCATGGGGGCTTCTAATCATGCCATGTGGCTTCCGACCACTCCCCAGATACATCCTCTCATGAGACTCACACCTGTGGCAGATTCTTCTCCTGGCATCACCCTTTCACTGGATTCTGAGTACTGCTGCTCTCACACTGCGATCTCTCCCTCTGTCAGGTGCCTTGCTGGGTCTGGCAACTCTCCCCACATAAACATGTGAGGAGCCCTCACTGGGGCTACATCTTTCCAGCTCACACACCACGCTTCTCTCAGCTAACACACGTGCTTCTGCTAGCTAACACTCCAGGCTTCTGGCTGCAAAGACCATGCTGCTGCTGCATGACAGCCTTTTATAACCTTTCATTCCCAGGGAGACATTCCATCTGGGATTTCCCGCCCTGAGCTCATCTGGGATTTCCCGCACTGAGCTGCAACTTGGTGAGTCCTGCATTTGCTTTTTGAAGGCTAATCTGTTGTGCTGTGAGCTGGGCTGTTAACCCCTTCTGTGCTGCAAGCTGTAGGCTGCTGGCTCAGTTCTATACAGCTCCAACAACCCTTTTAGTTTTATTACAGTCATGCTGGAACCTGTAGTTCCACAGTTGATTTGTGCTTGCAGGCCCTTGCAGTTCCAGGGTATTACATGAGGTGTTCAGAATAGACTGGAAATGGGTGGAAATTATGGTTATTGAGGTTAATAATACTATAAGATCAAAATTACCCCAAATTCTATGATTTAAGCTGTTTTTGAGGTTTTTTTGAAAAAAACACCTGCATCCGAATCCGACAAAAATCCGAAAGGGTAGTTTTTCCAAAATGCGTCCGAATCCAAAACACGACCACGGAACCGAATCCAAAACCAAAACACAAAACACGAAAAATGCCCGCTGCACATCTCTAATAATAATCAAGACAGTTGCCATTTCTTTCTAACTGGCTTTGGAAGCTCAGTCCTTGGCCCCCTCTACTCATGTCGTTTGATCAAATCCTTATTAATTTCCTTGCCATCAGCTACATCAGGCCCTGTTTCATACAGCATGCAGTCATTAAGTTTGACATTCATAATGGTGACACCAGAATGTTAACAGTTATGGGGAGAAATGTAATAGGGTCCAAGTTTGTAAAATGTGCAAGTTTAGCTCTAAACTCACACATTTTTACAACACAGACAATGTAATAGGGTGCAAAAAATAGACCAGCTTGCGGCTGACGAATTTGACAGAAGCATGCACAGATCAGCAAGAGGATTCTGTCTGTAAAAGTTTAGAAAGTGGTAATAGTGTTAAAAAAAAATCTGTGTCATATTCCTTCCCCCCCCCAAGCATAAACAGCCTGGGAGTGGGGACCCTCCCAATAAGAGGGTAACCCCTTCAGGCACCCAAGGCCATGGCTGAAACCCAGGCTATCCTCCGTACTACTGGGCTGTGAGTGCAATTAGAGATGTGCACCGGAAATTTTTCGGGTTTTGTGTTTTGGTTTTGGGTTCGGTTCCGTGGCCGTGTTTTGGGTTCGAACGCATTTTGGCAAAACCTCACCAAATTTTTTTTGTCGGATTCGGGTGTGTTTTGGATTCGGGTGTTTTTTTTAAAAAAAAACTAAAAAACAGCTTAAATCATAGAATTTGGGGGTCATTTTGATCCCAAAGTATTATTAACCTCAATAACCATAATTTCCACTCATTTTCAGTCTATTCTGAACACCTCACAATATTATTTTTAGTCCTAAAATTTGCACCGAGGTCGCTGGATGACTAAGCTCAGCGACTCAAGTGGCCGACACAAACACCTGGCCCATCTAGGAGTGGCACTGCAGTGTCATGCAGGATGGCCCTTCCAAAAAACACTCCCCAAACAGCACATGACGCAAAGAAAAAAAGAGGCGCAATGAGGTAGCTGTGTGACTAAGCTCAGCGACCCAAGTGGCCGACACAAACACCTGGCCCATCTAGGAGTGGCACTGCAGTGTCACGCAGGATGGCCCTTCCAAAAAACACTCCCCAAACAGCACATGACGCAAAGAAAAATGAAAGAAAAAAGAGGTGCAAGATGGAATTGTCCTTGGGCCCTCCCACCCACCCTTATGTTGTATAAACAGGACATGCACACTTTAACCAACCCATCATTTCAGTGACAGGGTCTGCCACACGACTGTGACTGAAATGACGGGTTGGTTTGGACCCCCACCAAAAAAGAAGCAATTAATCTCTCCTTGCACAAACTGGCTCTACAGAGGCAAGATGTCCACCTCATCATCATCCTCCGATTCATCACCGTGTACATCCCCCTCCTCACAGATTATCAATTCGTCCCCACTGGAATCCACCATCACAGCTCCCTGTGTACTTTGTGGAGGCAATTGCTGCTGGTGAATGTCTCCATGGAGGAATTGATTATAATTCATTTTAATGAACATCATCTTCTCCACATTTTCTGGAAGTAACCTCGTACGCCGATTGCTGACAAGGTGAGCGGCGGCACTAAACACTCTTTCGGAGTACACACTTGTGGGAGGGCAACTTAGGTAGAATAAAGCCAGTTTGTGCAAGGGCCTCCAAATTGCCTCTTTTTCCTGCCAGTATACGTACGGACTGTCTGACGTGCCTACTTGGATGCGGTCACTCATATAATCCTCCACCATTCTTTCAATGGTGAGAGAATCATATGCAGTGACAGTAGACGACATGTCCGTAATCGTTGTCAGGTCCTTCAGTCCGGACCAGATGTCAGCATCAGCAGTCGCTCCAGACTGCCCTGCATCACCGCCAGCGGGTGGGCTCGGAATTCTGAGCCTTTTCCTCGCACCCCCAGTTTCGGGAGAATGTGAAGGAGGAGATGTTGACAGGTCGTGTTCCGCTTGACTTGACAATTTTCTCACCAGCAGTTCTTTGAACCCCTGCAGACTTGTGTCTGCCGGAAAGAGAGATACAACGTAGGTTTTAAATCTAGGATCGAGCACGGTGGCCAAAATGTAATGCTCTGATTTCAACAGATTGACCACCCGTGAATCCTTGTTAAGCGAATTAAGGGCTCCATCCACAAGTCCCACATGCCTAGCGGAATCGCTCAGTGTTAGCTCCTCCTTCAATGTCTCCAGCTTCTTCTGCAAAAGCCTGATGAGGGGAATGACCTGACTCAGGCTGGCAGTGTCTGAACTGACTTCACGTGTGGCAAGTTCAAAAGGTTGCAGAACCTTGCACAACGTTGAAATCATTCTCCACTGCGCTTGAGACAGGTGCATTCCACCTCCTATATCGTGGTCAGTTGTATAGGCTTAAATGGCCTTTTGCTGCTCCTCCAACCTCTGAAGCATATAGAGGGTTGAATTCCACCTCGTTACCACTTCTTGCTTCAGATGATGGCAGGGCAGGTTCAGGCGTTTTTGGTGTTGCTCCAGTCTTCTGTACGTGGTGCCTGTACGCCGAAAGTGTCCCGCAATTCTTCTGGCCACCGACAGCATCTCTTGCACGCCCCTCTCGTTTTTTAAATAATTCTGCACCACCAAATTCAAGGTATGTGCAAAACATGGGACGTGCTGGAATTTGCCCATATTTAATGCACACACAATATTGCTGGCGTTGTCCGATGCCACAAATCCACAGGAGAGTCCAATTGGGGTAAGCCATTCTGCGATGATCTTCCTCAGTTGCCGTAAGAGGTTTTCAGCTGTGTGCGTATTCTGGAAAGCGGTGATACAAAGCGTAGCCTGCCTAGGAAAGAGTTGGCGTTTGCAAGATGCTGCTACTGGTGCCGCCGCTGCTGTTCTTGCGGCGGGAGTCAATACATCTACCCAGTGGGCTGTCACAGTCATATAGTCCTGAGTCTGCCCTGCTCCACTTGTCCACATGTCCGTGGTTAAGTGGACATTGGGTACAACTGCATTTTTTAGGATACTGGTGAGTCTTTTTCTGAGGTCTGTGTACATTTTCGGTATCGCCTGCCTAGAGAAATGGAACCTAGATGGTATTTGGTACCGGGGACACAGTACCTCAATCAAGTCTATAGTTGGCTCTGCAGTAATGATGGATACCGGAACCACGTTTCTCACCGCCCAGGATGCCAAGGCCTCAGTTATCCGCTTTGCAGCAGGATGACTGCTGTGATATTTCATCTTCCTCGCAAAGGACTGTTGGACAGTCAATTGCTTGGTGGAAGTAGTAAAAGTGGTCTTACGACTTCCCCTCTGGGATGACCATCGACTCCCAGCAGCAACAACAGCAGCGCCAGCAGCAGTAGGCGTTACACTCAAGGATGCATTGGAGGAATCCCAGGCAGGAGAGGACTCGTCAGAATTGCCAGTGACATGGCCTGCAGGACTATTGGCATTCCTGGGGAAGGAGGAAATTGACACTGAGGGAGTTGGTGGGGTGGTTTGCGTGAGCTTGGTTACAAGAGGAAGGGATTTACTGGTCAGTGGACTGCTTCCGCTGTCGCCCAAAGTTTTTGAACTTGTCACTGACTTATGATGAATGCGCTGCAGGTGACGTATAAGGGAGGATGTTCCGAGGTGGTTAACGTCCTTACCCCTACTTATTACAGCTTGACAAAGGCAACACACGGCTTGACACCTGTTGTCCGCATTTCTGTTGAAATACTTCCACACCGAAGAGCTGATTTTTTTGGTATTTTCACCAGGCATGTCAATGGCCATATTCCTCCCACGGACAACAGGTGTCTCCCCGGGTGCCTGACTTAAACAAACCACCTCACCATCAGAATCCTCCTTGTCAATTTCCTCCCCAGCGCCAGCAACACCCATATCCTCCTCATCCTGGTGTACTTCAACACTGACATCTTCAATCTGACTATCAGGAACTGGACTGCGGGTGCTCCTTCCAGCACTTGCAGGGGGCGTGCAAATGGTGGAAGGCGCATGCTCTTCACGTCCAGTGTTGGGAAGGTCAGGCATCGCAACCGACACAATTGGACTCTCCTTGTGGATTTGTGATTTCGAAGAACGCACAGTTCTTTGCTGTGCTTTTGCCAGCTTAAGTCTTTTCATTTTTCTAGCGAGAGGCTGAGTGCTTCCATCCTCATGTGAAGCTGAACCACTAGCCATGAACATAGGCCAGGGCCTCAGCCGTTCCTTGCCACTCCGTGTGGTAAATGGCATATTGGCAAGTTTACGCTTCTCCTCCGACGATTTTATTTTAGATTTTTGAGTCCTTTTTTTACTGATATTTTGTGTTTTGGATTTTACATGCTCTGTACTATGACATTGGGCATCGGCCTTGGCAGACGACGTTGATGGAATTTCATCGTCTCGGCCATGACTAGTGGCAGCAGCTTCAGCACGAGGTGGAAGTGGATCTTGATCTTTCCCTATTTTTGGAACCTCAACATTTTTGTTCTCCATATTTTAATAGGCACAACTAAAAGGCACCTCAGGTAAACAATGGAGATGGATGGATACTAGTATACTTATGGATGACGAGTGACTGACGACACAGAGGTAGCTACAGCCGTGGACTACCGTACTGCGTCTGCTAGTATAGAGATGATAATGATATAAAAAATATATATATATCACTACTGCAGATATATATAATATAATGACGGACCTGCTGGACACTGTCAGCAGACTCCTAAACTACTAGTATGAAGAAGATAGAAAAAAAAAACCACCACAGGTAGGTATACAATTATGGACGAGCACTGACGACACAGAGGTAGCTACAGCTGTGGACTACCATACTGCGTCTGCTAGTATAGAGATGATAATGATATAAAAAATATATATATATCACTACTGCAGGTATATATAATATAATGACGGACCTGCTGGACACTGTCAGCAGACTCCTAAACTACTAGTATGAAGAAGATAGAAAAAAAACCCCCACCACAGGTAGGTATACAATTATGGATGAGCACTGACGACACAGAGGTAGCTACAGCCGTGGACTACCGTACTGCGTCTGCTAGTATAGAGATGATAATGATATAAAAAATATATATATATCACTACTGCAGGTATATATAATATAATGACGGACCTGCTGGACACTGTCAGCAGACTCCTAAACTACTAGTATGAAGAAGATAGAAAAAAAAAACCCGCCACAGGTAGGTATACAATTATGGACGAGCACTGACGACACAGAGGTAGCCACAGCCGTGGACTACCGTACTGCGTCTGCTAATATAGAGATGATAAAGATGATAGAGATGAACAAAAAAAATATAACACTACTGCAGGTAAATATTTATATAATATAATGAATGACGGACCTGCTGGACACTGTCAGCAGAATGCGTTTATAGAATAAAAAAAACAAACACCACAGGAGTGTTTAACTTTTTCAGGCAGACAATATACTGGTGGTCACTGGTCAGTCACACTGGCAGCAAAAGTGTGCACTGTACTCCTGCTATAACTGCACCCCAGTCTCCCCCACAATTCAGCTGTGTGAGCAGTGAGCACTCAGCACAGTCAGATATACATATAGATGATATTATCATGCAGCACACTGAGGCTGAGCACAGATATGGTATGTGACTGTGTATCGTTTTTTTTCAGGCAGAGAACGGATTATATTAAATAATAAATAAAACTGGTGGTGGTCAGTCACTAGTAACTATCAGCAAAACTCTGCACTCTGAGTACTCCTAATGCTCCCCAAAATTACTAAGTAATCAACTCAAGTGTCTCTATCTATTCTAACGGAGAGGACTCCAGCCACTTCCTCTCCCTATCAATCTCAATGCACGTGTGAAAATGGCGGCGACGCGCGGCTCCTTTTATAGAATCCGAGTCTCGCGATAGAATACGAGCCTCGCGAGAATCCGACAGCGGGATGATGACGTTCGGGCGCGCTCGGGTTAGCCGAGCAAGGCGGGAAGATCCGAGTCTGCCTCGGACCCGTGTAAAAAGGCTGAAGTTCGGGGGAGTTCGGATTCCGAGGAACCGAACCCGCTCATCTCTAAGTGCAATGCAGTTATAAAAGTACACTTAATATTGTCCTTATAGGAGGGACTACAGAGCCTAGCAAGCCTGCAGGGCATCAAGGGCTCACTGCTACCTGTAGTCCTCCTGTAAAAGAAATATAAAAAAAGCACAAGACACTCTCCCCCCCCCCCCCCCCCCCCCCGTAACACTGTTTAATAAGAAAAATGCTTTTTAAACACCCTGGCACATTTCCACTCATACTCACACTCACACATACTTGCCTACGTTTCCTGTAGCCGTCCTGTCCTCTTCTCTATGTAGCATCCACGATACCTGAAAAAAAATCCATATTCACCTAATCCTAGTGTAGATCGGTCCTCTTCATTCCAAAGTAGGCATCCACAGGTAAAAAAAAGTACAAAATATACCACACCCTCCCATACTTAGAGAGCCAGCAGCACCCAGTCATTCATCAAAGTAAGACCCCTGTAACAGGTAGGCTATTACAGTGATATACAGTAGTCATTGGTGTTTCCTGCATAAAATAGAGTTTCTTCGACTTCTCTGATTTTTTCAGTTTACTAGGTCCTACCATATCGTCTACATGGTTCTTCTAAACAGTACTCTTTATCATCCTGGGTTGCTTACAGTCAGTGCCATTTCTAGGTTCGGGCAAGCTGTGCAATCGCACGGGGGTCCATGGTAACTGCATGTTAGTATTCCGTCTGGAACACTATTGAAAATGTACCTCCCACCGCCACCGCCTCATATAAGACAGTTAATAAGGATGGTAGAGGAGGCAGCAGCCATTTTGAGAAGACCATTTTCAATATTTTGAACTGGGGGAGGCACAAACAGTGCAATGTGCTTCCCTAGAGACCAGCGGGTATCCCCTAACAATGATCAGAAACTCTTGACAATGAGCAGAACCCCTTGACAAGGAGCAGGTACTAATGCAGTCTGTACTACAATGGGGGCATAATATGGCGACAGGGGCATGTGGGGGTATAATATGGTGACAGGGGCATGTGGGGCATAATGAATTGTCAGGGGCATTACGTTGGGGGCATAATATGACGTCATGTGCATTACAGTGTGGGGCATAATATGGTGACTGCAGCATTACTGGGTGGGGCATAATAAGGTGTCAGTGGCACTACTGTGGTGGCTACCATGGCTGAATATGGTGCAAACTACTCATTACAGCAAAGCCACGCCCATTACAGTGAGGTCACACCCCCACAAACATAATTTTTTTTATATGTACAGTATATTTGGGGTGGAGAGCATTTTCTTAGTATTCGCAATGGGAGCCAAATTGTCTAGAAACGGCCCTGATTACAGTCAACTAATTTTTGTGTCTTTAGGAACATTTATCTTACTTATGTTTGCCATATATTAGTTTGCTGTTAGTGGAGAAATTTCTCTCCTGTCTCGCATGTACTGAGAGCAGTACAAACCCCATTGCCCGTATGTAAGCAGTACAAACCCCATTGCCAGCAATGGAGACCCAACAACCTTTTTGGCTTTAGTTAAGCCTTTTAAAGCTTTGATGAGTCCTTATTCTAAGCTGCCAAGGTTTGTCCACTCTGCAACGACTGGGACATCAGGATACTTCTGGACGGTGGCTTCCTGCTAGGCAATGGAGATGCTTGGTGGTCGTGGGGGGTTATGAAGTTGCTCGGGTAGATGTGCATCATAAAGAAGCATAATCCTAAAAGCTGGTTCTATTCCAACTCCAGCATTATCCTCCAAGCTGGTTCTGCTCCAACTGCAGCATTATCCTGCAAGCTGGTTCTGCTACAACTCCAGCATTATCCTACAAACTGGTTCTGCTACAACTCCAGCATTATCCTAAAAGCTGGTTCTGTTCCCACTCCAGCATTAACCTGCAAACTGTTTCTGCTCCAATTCCAGCATTATCCTACAAGCTGGTTCTGCTCCAACTCCAGCATTATCCTGCAAGCTGGTTCTGCTCCTATTCCAGCATTATCCTGCAAGCTGGTTCTGCTCCAACTCCAGCATTATCCTACAAGCTGGTCCTGCTCCAACTCCAGCATTATCTTGCAAGCTGGTTCTGCTCCAATTCCAGCATTATCCTACATGCTGGTTCTGCTACAACTCCAGCATTATCCTACAAGCAGGTTCTGCTCCAACTCCAGCATTATCCTGCCAGGTGGATCTGCTCCACTCAAGCATAATCCTGCAAGCTGGTTCCTCTCCAACTCCATTAAAATATCACTCTAAGCTGATTCTGCCAAAACCCAGCCATTACCTGTAATTTTGAATAGCTGGTTATGCCCTAGTCATCCAGTATAGCTGGTACTACTTTGCACCCCAGCATACTGAGTAGCTGATCATGCCCTGGCAATCTTGTAGAGCCAGAATGGCAACTGTTACATCCTGCACGTCATGGTCACCCATCGATTAGTCCTTACTTTTACGAGTAGAAGATCAAGCTGTCACCTAAGTACCGATGGGTACACTGGCTTTAAGGGAACAGCGGGTGACTGTTATTGGCTTGAAGACCACACAAGTTTTCACTCTAAGGGTCTTATGTACATTTGTTTGAGTGAATAATAATATTATTCAGCTGGTCAAAGTGGAATGTGCACGCACAGATGCCCATCACATTAGTCAAAAAAACATTGCTGACAGCGTTGGGCTACAGTCAACTTAGCAGAGGACACAGCAGAAAAGGAAGTCAGCCACATCAGACAGGTAATTTATGGTAAATACCTCCCCGGCACCCTGTGCTGGCCTACCCAAACCTCATAATGCAGGGCTGGCATTAATTTTGTATTCTTTCAGCCTAGATGTGACAAAATGGTTGACATGCAATGTCCTGCACTTAACCTCAATCCATCCAGGCTAGGGGAGATCTGCAGACCATAAAGTTTGAGATGACATGTGCTATGACCAGACCAGAGGTTAGAAATACTGATAAGAGGGAGATGGCCGGATCAATTACCTGATGGAAAGTAAAAGAAGTCCATATGTGTAGATAACTAAGCCAAAACTTCCTGGCTAGTCATAAAGCTGTCCAGGGGTGACAAGGTGCAGATCCTCCCAGACCTCACTCTCTTTAAAGGAGATTTCAATGCCTTTGGGCTACACCCCCTCCCCTTCTCATGTGCTTCTTTCTATCACCAACAAAATGTAAACCTGGTGTAGGTGTAGTGTCCAGCAGGCAAATAGTTAAAAATCCCAAGGGAGGGGGCCTGATGAAGCTGGAGACTATATCTGTCTCCCTCATGAAAATAGAAGGGTGATCTCTTGGGGACACAGCTGGTACATGCTGGAGATGACCTAAGTTATTCTGTGAAGTCCCCCACGGCAGAAATATCTAAAATTAATTTGAGTAAGTGAAGTAGGGTTTCTGTAATTTTTTATTTCCTTTCATTTATTGAGATTGCTATATTCTGTGTGTGTTTTTAAAATATTCTTAATAATCTTTGTAACCTTTTTGTAACTAAAGCTCTGAAGTACTCTTGAAATTAAAATCCTAATTTTATTTCTGATTTTGTTTTTCTTGTGAACTCAAGGCCTGTGTGGCTCGCGCCTACCTATTTTTCTAAGTATTGCAGTGTGTGTGTGACAGGTAAAGCTAAAGAAGCCTGCAACGTTCGTAATACGTTGAAAAGTCTTTGCTGGTGGCAGCTGAAAGTATTTAAGCAATCCCGGCAGCGTCGTCACACACACACACCACACACACACACACACACATATATGTACATATATGGGATGCAGGTAATTTCCTGACAGACGGGATCACGGTGGTCGAAATACAGATTCTGGAATCCCGACAACAGTCAAAATGCTGATGGTCAAAATCCCGTGGGAAAAAATAATAGCCAGCCTGAATCGTAGCGATGGGACACGCTGCGCTCGATGTCAGAATTTTGACTGTCGGGATTCTGGCATTGGTATTTTGACTGCCGGGATCCCGACTGCTGGGAAATCATACTGAATACACACATGTGTGTATATATATATATTATATATAATATATAATATTTATATACATATATTATATATATGTATACATATATTTATATATTACATATATATATATATATATATATATATATACACACACACTGCTCAAAAAATAAAGGGAACACTTAAACAACACAATGTAACTCCAAGTCAATCACACTTCTGTGAAATCAAACTGTCCACTTAGGAAGCAACACTGATTGACAATCAATTTCACATGCTGTTGTGCAAATGGAATAGACAACAGGTGGAAATTATAGGCAATTAGCAAGACACCACCAATAAAGGAGTTGTTCTGCAGGTGGTGACCACAGACCACTTCTCAGCTCCTATGCTCTCTGGCTGATGTTTTGGTCACTTTTGAAAGCTGGTGGTGCTTTCACTCTAGTGGTAGCATGAGACGGAGTCTACAACCCACACAAGTGGCTCAGGTAGTGCAGCTCATCCAGGATGGCACATCAATGCGAGCTGTGGCAAGAAGGTTTGCTGTGTCTGTAAGCATAGTGTCCAGAGCATGGAGGCGCTACCAGGATACAGGCCAGTACATCAGGAGATGTGGAGGAGGCCGTAGCAGGGCAACAACCCAGCAGCAGGACCGCTACCTCCGCCTTTGTGCAAGGAGGAACAGGAGGAGCACTGCCAGAGCCCTGCAAAATGACCTCCAGCAACCCACAAATGTGCATGTGTCTACTCAAACGATCAGAAACAGACTCCATGAGGGTGGTATGAGGGTCCGACGTCCACAGGTGGGGGTTGTGCTTACAGCCCAAAACCGTGCAGGACGTTTGTCATTTGCCAGCGCACACCAAGATTGGCAAATGCGCCACTGGCGACCTGTGCTCTTCACAGATGAAAGCAGGTTCTCACTGAGCACATGTGACAGACGTGACAGAGTCTGGAGACGCCAAGGAGAACGTTCTGCTGCCTGCAACATCCTCCAGCATGACCGGTTTGGCAGTGGGTAAGTAATGGTGTGGGGTGGCATTTCTTTACTTCTGTGCTCGCCAGAAGTAGCCTGACTGCCATTAGGTACCGAGATGAGATCCTCAGACCCCTTGTGAGACCATATGCTGGTGCGGTTGGCCCTGGGTTCCTCCTAATGCAAGACAATGCTAGACCTCATTGTAGTGGAGTGTGTCAGCAGTTCCTGCAAGACGAAGGCATTGATGCTATGGACTGGCCCGCCCGTTCCCCAGACCTGAATCCAATTGAGCACATCTGGGACATCATGTCTTGCTCTATCCACCAATGCCACGTTGCATCACAGACTGCCCAGGAGTTGATGGATGCTTTAGTCCAGGTCTGGGAGGAGATCCCTCAGGAGACCATCCGCCACCTCTTCAGGAGCATGCCCAGGCATTGTAGGGAGGTCATAGAGGCACATGGAGGCCACACACACTACTGAGCCTCATTTTGACTTGTTTTAAGGACATTACATCAAAGTTGGATCATCCTGTAGTGTGATTTTCCACTTTAATTTTGAGTGTGACTCCAAATCCAGATAAATTTGATTTCCATTGATAATTTTTGTGTGATTTTGATGTCAGCACATTCAACTATGTAAAGAACAAAGTATTTAATAAGAATATTCCATTCATTCAGATCTAGGATGTGTTGTTTAAGTGTTCCCTTTATATTTTTATAACAGTATGCCCACAAGGTCACAAACGTGCAGACATAACTTTTAACATTGTAATAACAGAAGTGCAGAGAGAGAAGTTCAGGACTGCTTAGTGTGCTGTCCTGGGAATAAGAATATAAGGGTGTGGTTCATAGGGTCAACCACACTTCGGTTGACAGTGTCTAGGTCGACTACTATTGGTCGACAGTAACTAGGTCAACACCCAAAATAGGTTGACCCAAGCATTAGGTCAACATGAGCAAGATTGACATGACAAAATGTCGACATGAGGTTTTTTTTAGTTTTTTTGTGTCGTTTTCTTCGTAGAGTGACCGGGAACCCCAATTAGCTTGAAATGCTTTGGGCAAGGTTACCATTCCCAATTGTAGTCCACGTGGATCGTAAAGTATGCCGCTACCTCTTACCCCTCTTCACAATACAGCCAGCGTAGTGCTCCCTTTGTACCGGGGCTTAAAATGGTCCAGAGACTGAGCTTCGGATGGCAAATTAGAGGCACTTTTGTAAATCAGGATCACAGCAGCAGACGGACCCAGGGGTGGAGCTTATCATGATTTGGGGGTGGAGCTTATTTCCAAATTGGGTAAGAGCTTTGGCCAAAAGCATGGGGTGGAAGGTGATTCTGTGCAATGTGCACTGCTGCTGGTGGCTTGAGACGGAGCCTGGAGGGCATAGGTGGAGTCAAATGGGAGAATGCTATTGGTGCTGATAGAAAAAAACTTTTTTTTTTCTGCCAACACTATCTGAACTGCAGGGGATGTTGTTAATCCAGCCCTGGATGCAGGGTGCCGATGTGCAATGGCACAACCTTCCCTGCAGCCCAGGTACTCCATAAATTATTAGAGATGAGCGCCTGAAATTTTTCGGGTTTTGTGTTTTGGTTTTGGGTTCGGTTCCGCGGCCGTGTTTTGGGTTCGAACGCGTTTTGGCAAAACCTCACCGAATTTTTTTTGTCGGATTTGGGTGTGTTTTGGATTCGGGTGTTTTTTTCAAAAAACACTAAAAAACAGCTTAAATCATAGAATTTGGGGGTCATTTTGATCCCAAAGTATTATTAACCTCAAAAACCATAATTTACACTCATTTTCAGTCTATTCTGAATACCTCACACCTCACAATATTATTTTTAGTCCTAAAATTTGCACCGAGGTCGCTGTGTGAGTAAGATAAGCGACCCTAGTGGCCGACACAAACACCGGGCCCATCTAGGAGTGGCACTGCAGTGTCACGCAGGATGTCCCTTCCAAAAAACCCTCCCCAAACAGCACATGACGCAAAGAAAAAAAGAGGCGCAATGAGGTAGCTGTGTGAGTAAGATTAGCGACCCTAGTGGCCGACACAAACACCGGGCCCATCTAGGAGTGGCACTGCAGTGTCACGCAGGATGGCCCTTCCAAAAAACCCTCCCCAAACAGCAAATGACGCAAAGAAAAAAAGAGGCGCAATGAGGTAGCTGTGTGAGTAAGATTAGCGACCCTAGTGGCCGACACAAACACCGGGCCCATCTAGGAGTGGCACTGCAGTGTCACGCAGGATGTCCCTTCCAAAAAACCCTCCCCAAACAGCACATGACGCAAAGAAAAAAAGAGGCGCAATGAGGTAGCTGTGTGAGTAAGATTAGCGACCCTAGTGGCCGACACAAACACCGGGCCCATCTAGGAGTGGCACTGCAGTGTCACGCAGGATGTCCCTTCCAAAAAACCCTCCCCAAACAGCACATGACGCAAAGAAAAAAAGAGGCGCAATGAGGTAGCTGACTGTGTGAGTAAGATTAGCGACCCTAGTGGCCGACACAAACACCGGGCCCATTTAGGAGTGGCACTGCAGTGTCACGCAGGATGTCCCTTCCAAAAAACCCTCCCCAATCAGCACATGATGCAAAGAAAAAGAAAAGAAAAAAGAGGTGCAAGATGGAATTGTCCTTTGGCCCTCCCACCCACCCTTATGTTGTATAAACAAAACAGGACATGCACACTTTAACCAACCCATCATTTCAGTGACAGGGTCTGCCACACGACTGTGACTGATATGACAGGTTGGTTTGGACCCCCCCCAAAAAAGAAGCAATTAATCTCTCCTTGCACAAACTGGCTCTACAGAGGCAAGATGTCCACCTCATCATCACCCTCCGATATATCACCGTGTACATCCCCCTCCTCACAGATTATCAATTCGTCCCCACTGGAATCCACCATCTCAGCTCCCTGTGTACTTTGTGGAGGCAATTGCTGCTGGTCAATGTCTCCGCGGAGGAATTGATTATAATTCATTTTAATGAACATCATCTTCTCCACATTTTCTGGATGTAACCTCGTACGCCGATTGCTGACAAGGTGAGCGGCGGCACTAAACACTCTTTCGGAGTACACACTTGTGGGAGGGCAATTTAGGTAGAATAAAGCCAGTTTGTGCAAGGGCCTCCAAATTGCCTCTTTTTCCTGCCAGTATAAGTACGGACTGTGTGACGTGCCTACTTGGATGCGGTCACTCATATAATCCTCCACCATTCTATCAATGTTGAGAGAATCATATGCAGTGACAGTAGACGACATGTCCGTAATCGTTGTCAGGTCCTTCAGTCCGGACCAGATGTCAGCATCAGCAGTCGCTCCAGACTGCCCTGCATCACCGCCAGCGGGTGGGCTCGGAATTCTGAGCCTTTTCCTCGCACCCCCAGTTGCGGGAGAATGTGAAGGAGGAGATGTTGACAGGTCGCGTTCCGCTTGACTTGACAATTTTGTCACCAGCAGGTCTTTCAACCCCAGCAGACTTGTGTCTGCCGGAAAGAGAGATCCAAGGTAGGCTTTAAATCTAGGATCGAGCACGGTGGCCAAAATGTAGTGCTCTGATTTCAACAGATTGACCACCCGTGAATCCTTGTTAAGCGAATTAAGGGCTCCATCCGTGTTAGCTCCTCCTTCAATGTCTCCAGCTTCTTCTGCAAAAGCCTGATGAGGGGAATGACCTGACTCAGGCTGGCAGTGTCTGAACTGACTTCACGCGTGGCAAGTTCAAAGGGCATCAGAACCTTGCACAATGTTGAAATCATTCTCCACTGCGCTTGAGACAGGTGCATTCCACCTACTATATCGTGCTCAATTGTATAGGCTTGAATGGCCTTTTGCTGCTCCTCCAACCTCTGAAGCATATAGAGGGTTGAATTCCACCTCGTTACCACTTCTTGCTTCAGATGATGGCAGGGCAGGTTCAGTAGTTTTTGGTGGTGCTCCAGTCTTCTGTACGTGGTGCCTGTATGCCGAAAGTGTCCCGCAATTCTTCTGGCCACCGACAGCATCTCTTGCACGCCCCTGTCGTTTTTTAAAAAA
This sequence comes from Pseudophryne corroboree, assembly GCF_028390025.1. NCBI lineage: Eukaryota > Metazoa > Chordata > Amphibia > Anura > Myobatrachidae > Pseudophryne > Pseudophryne corroboree. Next base: position 202,457,589 of record NC_086452.1, on the reverse strand, counting down.
TTCTGCACCACCAAATTCAAGGTATGTGCAAAACATGGGACGTGCTGGAATTTGCCCATATTTAATGCACACACAATATTGCTGGCGTTGTCCGATGCCACAAATCCACAGGAGAGTCCAATTGGGGTAAGCCATTCCGCGATGATCTTCCTCAGTTGCCGTAAGAGGTTTTCAGCTGTGTGCGTATTCTGGAAAGCGGTGATACAAAGCGTAGCCTGCCTAGGAAAGAGTTGGCGTTTGCGAGATGCTGCTACTGGTGCCGCCGCTGCTGTTCTTGCGGCGGGAGTCCATACATCTACCCAGTGGGCTGTCACAGTCATATAGTCCTGACCCTGCCCTGCTCCACTTGTCCACATGTCCGTGGTTAAGTGGACATTGGGTACAACTGCATTTTTTAGGACACTGGTGAGTCTTTTTCTGACGTCCGTGTACATTCTCGGTATCGCCTGCCTAGAGAAATGGAACCTAGATGGTATTTGGTAACGGGGGCACACTGCCTCAATAAATTGTCTAGTTCCCTGTGAACTAACGGCGGATACCGGACGCACGTCTAACACCAACATAGTTGTCAAGGCCTCAGTTATCCGCTTTGCAGCAGGATGACTGCTGTGATATTTCATCTTCCTCGCAAAGGACTGTTGAACAGTCAATTGCTTACTGGAAGTAGTACAAGTGGGCTTACGACTTCCCCTCTGGGATGACCATCGACTCCCAGCAGCAACAACAGCAGCGCCAGCAGCAGTAGGCGTTACACGCAAGGATGCATCGGAGGAATCCCAGGCAGGAGAGGAATCGTCAGAATTGCCAGTGACATGGCCTGCAGGACTATTGGCATTCCTGGGGAAGGAGGAAATTGACACTGAGGGAGTTGGTGGGGTGGTTTGCGTGAGCTTGGTTACAAGAGGAAGGGATTTACTGGTCAGTGGACTGCTTCCGCTGTCACCCAAAGTTTTTGAACTTGTCACTGACTTATTATGAATGCGCTGCAGGTGACGTATAAGGGAGGATGTTCCGAGGTGGTTAACGTCCTTACCCCTACTTATTACAGCTTGACAAAGGGAACACACGGCTTGACACCTGTTGTCCGCATTTCTGTTGAAATACCTCCACACCGAAGAGCTGATTTTTTTGGTATTTTCACCTGGCATGTCAACGGCCATATTCCTCCCACGGACAACAGGTGTCTCCCCGGGTGCCTGACTTAAACAAACCACCTCACCATCAGAATCCTCCTGGTCAATTTCCTCCCCAGCGCCAGCAACACCCATATCCTCCTCATCCTGGTGTACTTCAACACTGACATCTTCAATCTGACTATCAGGAACTGGACTGCGGGTGCTCCTTCCAGCACTTGCAGGGGGCGTGCAAATGGTGGAAGGCGCATGCTCTTCACATCCAGTGTTGGGAAGGTCAGGCATCGCAACCGACACAATTGGACTCTCCTTGTGGATTTGGGATTTCGAAGAATGCACAGTTCTTTGCTGTGCTGCTTTTGCCAGCTTGAGTCTTTTCATTTTTCTAGCGAGAGGCTGAGTGCTTCCATCCTCATGTGAAGCTGAACCACTAGCCATGAACATAGGCCAGGGCCTCAGCCGTTCCTTGCCACTCCGTGTCGTAAATGGCATATTGGCAAGTTTACGCTTCTCCTCCGACAATTTTATTTTAGGTTTTGGAGTCCTTTTTTTTCTGATATTTGGTGTTTTGGATTTGACATGCTCTGTACTATGACATTGGGCATCGGCCTTGGCAGACGACGTTGCTGGCATTTCATCGTCTCGGCCATGACTAGTGGCAGCAGCTTCAGCACGAGGTGGAAGTGGATCTTGATCTTTCCCTAATTTTGGAACCTCAACATTTTTGTTCTCCATATTTTAATAGGCACAACTAAAAGGCACCTCAGGTAAACAATGGAGATGGATACTAGTATACAATTATGGACTGCCTGCCGAGTGCAGACACAGAGGTAGCCACAGCCGTGAACTACCGTACTGTACTGTGTCTGCTGCTAATATAGACTGGTTGATAAAGAGATGTCTATGTAACTATGTATGTATAAAGAAGAAAGGAAAAAAAACCACGGTTAGGTGGTATACAATTATGGACGGACTGCCTGCCGAGTGCAGACACAGAGGTAGCCACAGCCGTGAACTACCGTACTGTACTGTGTCTGCTGCTAATAATATAGACTGGTTGATAAAGAGATGTCGTAGTAGTATGTATGTATAAAGAAGAAAGAAAAAAAAACCACGGTTAGGTGGTATACAATTATGGACGGACTGCCTGCCGAGTGCAGACACAGAGGTAGCCACAGCCGTGAACTACCGTACTGTACTGTGTCTGCTGCTAATATAGACTGGTTGATAAAGAGATGTCTATGTAACTATGTATGTATAAAGAAGAAAGAAAAAAAAACCACGGTTAGGTGGTATACAATTATGGACGGACTGCCTGCCGAGTGCAGACACAGAGGTAGCCACAGCCGTGAACTACCGTACTGTACTGTGTCTGCTGCTAATATAGACTGGTTGATAAAGAGATGTCTATGTAACTATGTATGTATAAAGAAGAAAGAAAAAAAAACCACGGTTAGGTGGTATACAATTATGGACGGACTGCCTGCCGAGTGCAGACACAGAGGTAGCCACAGCCGTGAACTACCGTACTGTACTGTGTCTGCTGCTAATATAGACTGGTTGATAAAGAGATGTCTATGTAACTATGTATGTATAAAGAAGAAAGAAAAAAAAACCACGGTTAGGTGGTATACAATTATGGACGGACTGCCTGCCGAGTGCAGACACAGAGGTAGCCACAGCCGTGAACTACCGTACTGTACTGTGTCTGCTGCTAATATAGACTGGTTGATAAAGAGATGTCTATGTAACTATGTATGTATAAAGAAGAAAGAAAAAAAAACCACGGTTAGGTGGTATACAATTATGGACGGACTGCCTGCCGAGTGCAGACACAGAGGTAGCCACAGCCGTGAACTACCGTACTGTACTGTGTCTGCTGCTAATATAGACTGGTTGATAAAGAGATGTCGTAGTAGTATGTATGTATAAAGAAGAAAAAAAAACCACGGTTAGGTGGTATACAATTATGGACGGACTGCCTGCCGAGTGCAGACACAGAGGTAGCCACAGCCGTGAACTACCGTACTGTACAGTGTCTGCTGGTAATATAGACTGGTTGATAAAGAGATGTCGTAGTAGTATGTATGTATAAAGAAGAAAAAAAAACCACGGTTAGGTGGTATACAATTATGGACGGACTGCCTGCCGAGTGCAGACACAGAGGTAGCCACAGCCGTGAACTACCGTACTGTGTCTGCTGCGACTGGATGATAAATGATATAAAAAATATATATATATCACTACTGCAGCCGGACAGGTATATATTATATATTATATAATGACGGACCTGCTGGACACTGTCTGTCAGCAGAATGAGTTTTATTTTTATAGAATAAAAAAAACAACAACACACAAGTGAAGTCACACGACGAGTGTTTAACTTTTTCAGGCAATCACAATATAAGTATACTACTAACTATACTGGTGGTCAGTGTGGTCAGGTCACTGGTCAGTCACACTGGCAGTGGCACTCCTGCAGCAAAAGTGTGCACTGTTTAATTTTAATATAATATTATGTACTCCTGGCTCCTGCTATAACCTATAACTGGCACTGCAGTGCTCCCCAGTCTCCCACACAATTATAAGCTGTGTGAGCTGAGCAGTTAGACAGATATATAATATATATAGATGATGCAGCACACTGGGCTGAGCCTGAGCAGTTGAAAAGAATATACCTGATGGCGCAATCAATATAAATAATATTGTATATATTATAATATCTGTCACCTTGTGATCATATGACAAATGGTTTTATTTCTTCCGCCTATGGAAGAAGTAACTGGATGTTACGAAACGCGTCTAGGACTCCCTGTTTAAGTGATCGCTGACTGCTGAATGGTTCAGACCTTCTCCCGGCATTTCCAGAGCACTTGGCACCTGCTACGAGCAAACCGTGGAAATTACCATCGCACGGTGTCGGAGAGAACAGTGTTCTTTGGAAGCCGGAGCAGCGAGGTGGCTGACCGCTGGAGCGGGCTGAGTAACAGCATTTGCCCCCTCGTGGGAACTGTCGGGTTGCCCGTACGGAAACCTTTCTTCATCCTGCTAAACGGACACAGAAACTGCCATATGTACATGCACCACACCGCTACAAATCGCAGGTAACAGTTGTCCATTATACTGTGTAATCCCGGGGACGCTCGGGTCACACATATAAGCTCCTCAAACTTGCAAACAGGTCCCGTATTACAAGCACAAGGGACAGAGTGAGCAAAGGTACCTGTGATCTTTACAATTGTGGTGCATAGTGTCTGGACGAAAACATCAGTGTCCTATTATCTTTGGGTGCAAATTAACATAAAGGATCCTATTACAGACTGAAATTGTGGCATAATATATTGCCGGTCTGGACATTATACTATTCAGCACATTTTATTAATGAGAAATATTAATTTATAATTGGTATGCAGTCGAGGGTGTTGTGACCACACCAAATCTTAATACTCTAGGAATAAAATATACATATATGTTTTTACATGGTTATATGTTTTAAATAAATATTTTTAATTGGAAATGGTGTGGAACAATTAATTGGTTCTATAGCGCGACCTCTTTTCCTTATAAATTGAGCCTGAGCAGTGCACACAGATATGGTATGTGACTGAGTCACTGTGTGTATCGCTTTTTTCAGGCAGAGAACGGATATATTAAATAAACTGCACTGTCTGGTGGTCACTCACTATATAATATTATGTACTCCTGGCTCCTGCTATAACCTATAACTGGCACTGCAGTGCTCCCCAGTCTCCCCCACAATTATAAGCTGTGTGAGCTGAGCAGTCAGACAGATATATAATATATATAGATGATGCAGCACACTGGGCTGAGCCTGAGCAGTGCACACAGATATGGTATGTGACTGAGTCACTGTGTGTATCGCTTTTTTCAGGCAGAGAACGGATATATTAAATAAACTGCACTGTCTGGTGGTCACTCACTAGTAAACTCTCTGCACTCTCTACACTTCTACAGTACTCCTCCTAGTCCTAAACTCCAGTAAATCTCTCTCTCTTATAATCTAAATGGAGAGGACGCCAGCCACGTCCTCTCCCTATCAATCTCAATGCACGTGTGAAAATGGCGGCGACGCGCGGCTCCTTATATAGAATCCGAGTCTCGCGAGAATCCGACAGCGTCATGATGACGTTCGGGCGCGCTCGGGTTAACCGAGCAAGGCGGGAGGATCCGAGTCTGCTCGGACCCGTGAAAAAAACCATGAAGTTCGGGCGGGTTCGGATTCAGAGAAACCGAACCCGCTCATCTCTATAAATTATATATGTGTGTATATGTTTACACTATGGAGAATTATCACATCAGCTCCCATATGATTTGAATAAACCCATACTACCCCCGTATCATTATTATTATTATTATTATTATACTCCTAAAGACAACTACACTATACCATTCTGAAACCAATAATATATCCTCCAGAAATGTAATACACCCCCCACCACCACATTAATAATATACACAGCACTAGATACATTGGGGGTCATTCTGAGTTGTTCGCTTGTTGCCGATTTTCGCTATATTGCAATTAGTCGCTTACTGCGCATGCGCAAGGTTCGCAGAGCGCATGCGCTTAGTTATTTAACACAAAAGTTAGGTATTTTACTCACGGCATAACGAGGATTTTTTATCGTTCTGGTGATCGGAGTGTGATTGACAGGAAGTGGGTGTTTCTGGGCGTAAACTGGCCGTTTTATGGGAGTGTGCGAAAAACGCTGACGTTTCTGGGAAAAAAGCGGGAATGTCTGGAGAAACGGGGGAGTGTCTGGGCGAACGCTGGGTGTGTTTGTGACGTCAAACCAGGAACGAAACAGACTGAACTGATCGCAGTGGCTGAGTAAGTCCCAAGCTACTCAGAAACTGCTAAGAAATTTCTATTCGCAATTCTGCTAATCTTTTGTTCGCAATTCTGCTATGCTAAGATACACTCCCAGAGGGCGGCGGCTTAGCGTGTGCAATGCTGCTAAAAGCAGCTAGCGAGCGAACAACTCGGAATGAGGGCCATTGATCTTCACCAGCACCATATTGCATTTATACCCTTACCCATATACTGTACTTATCTCATTGTGAAGAAGGCTGTTTTACCACTCTCAGCACACTGAGGGTGGGATGTACTAATGTACATCGCCGCCCATCGCCGCCCTGCGCCACGATGCTGATCGCATATGTACTTACATATGCAATCAGCATTGCGGAGGACAGCTCTTCTGATAAGAGCTGTCCTCCGTGATGCACAGCGGCAGCCTGACTTCCAGGATTCGGCCCCAGGAGTCAGTCTGCGCATGCGCAGGGAGACGGGGGGTGGCCGCAAGGCATGCTGGGAGGGATCCGATCGGATCCCTCACACAGCGCTGCAGAGAGAAACCCATAGGCTTCTATGGACTATCGCCAGCTAAAGCTGGCGAACCCCGCCGCGGCACTGACCTGCCGGCCAGAGGATAGTACATCAGGAAAATGCGGTAAACATGGGGATTACCGCATTTTCAGCTTAGTACATCCCGCCCTGACTGTGAGCCTCTCCTCTTCTGGGGCTCCACAGACAGTCTGGCAGGTAGGGGAGAGGACATTCAGGGACTAGGGGATAAGAGTAGGAGAGGAGAAGTACAGGGACAGGGTAGAGAAGAGCAAAAAGGCAGGAAACAGTGGAACAGAAATACAGGGCTAGGATAGAGGAGAGAAGGGGGCAGGGATTAGGAGAATAGAAGTACAGAGATAAAGTAGGGAGAAAGAGGCGTGCACTAGAGGCAAAAAAATCATAGGGATAGGGCAGAGGAGAAAAAGGGGTGGAGACTCACTGAGGCGAATAAAAGGAAAGGGTCCTGGGGAGGGAGCAGAAACAATCATGTCAGTAATCACGTGATCCACAGGGAAACCTAGGAGGAGGGATCATTTTTTTGTTTACAAACTATGCTGCCAGAGAATACAGGGAAGGGTGGCCTCACTCCCCTACGATCTTCCAGGCAGTGGGACCCACCTGGGACATCCCTGACTTCATGCTGGGCCAGTCTGAAGCTGCATTCTCCCAATACTCATAACAATTTATTATTTGAAAAGCTTTACTGAGAGTTTACTTATCTTACGCTGCAGTAAAAATGTTTCTTACATGAAAATAGTTACTTCTAATTGATTTCAGCATGCAAAGAATGAGTATGACATTTAAAACTAACAGTTATCTTTTGGTTCCAAGCGTATATCTGATGATGTATGGGTATTTTGTTAAACACTAGGGAATGCTGTGTCCTTGTAGGCCGTGTTTTGTTTATTGTCTGCATATAGCTTACATCAAGTGAAGGTTATCAGTGAAGTCCCTTTCATTTGCGTTATAAGCTAGGATGCCATGTAAATTCATTAACATTGCTGAATATTTTTGTTACAGTTTGTTTGTGGAATATTTCCACTTCTGATTGATTCTAAATGTAAGGAAGGAACCGTTGTTGGTAAACAAATTTGTTAACTTTTTAAGGATGAAAACATTGACTGCGTCCTCCAGGTTAAGGAGAAAGCAGCTTAGGAACCTTTAAAGGTGTAGTGCATGCCTTCTTGGGTAGCAGAAGAGCTGGAAACTATATTAATATTGTGAACAACCTTTTAGAAAAGTATTATCAATTAGGCTGCAACATAGCCACTCAAAATCCACTTTCTCGACTCTTATCTGGACTTTTTCCCTGACAACTGTGGTGCAGTGAGTGATGATCACGGTGAGCGATTCCACCAAGACATTGATATCAGGGCAGGTGGAACACTTCTCTGCTTGCTGACTACTGTTGGACAGTAACAAGAGATGCCACTGAAGAAGAGAACAAGTGACAAGCAAAGAGAAAGCGCTCTCGTCTCTATTTTAGATCAAGTTTGTCCAGTTGCTGTATGTTATTTCTAGAGATGTGCACCGGAAATTTTTCTGGTTTTGTGTTTTGGCTTTGGATTCGGTTCCGCAGCCATGTTTTGGATTCGGACGCGTTTTGCCAAAACCTCCCTGAAAATTTTTTGTCGGATTCGGGTGTGTTTTGGATTCGGGTGTTTTTTTTTTACAAAAAACCCTCAAAAACAGCTTAAATCATAGAATTTGGGGGTCATTTTGATCCCATAGTATTATTAACCTCAATAACCATAATTTACACTCATTTTCAGTCTATTCTGAACACCTCACACCTCACAATATTATTTTTAGTCCTAAAATTTGCACCGAGGTCGCTGGATGGCTAAGCTAAGCGACACAAGTGGCCGACACAAACACCTGGCCCATCTAGGAGTGGCACTGCAGTGTCAGGCAGGATGGCACTTCAAAAAAATAGTCCCCAAATAGCACATGATGCAAAGAAAAAAAGAGGAGCACCAAGGTCGCTGTGTGACTAAGCTAAGCAACACAAGTGGCCGACGCAAACACCTGGACCATCTAGGAGTGGCACTGCAGTGTCAGACTGTACCACACATGAGACTTATCTACAAGCTACAAGAATCAGGGCTAGGAAGCACAATATGCACTTGGGTCAAAAACTGGTTAGATAATAGGGAGCAGTGCGTTGTGGTTAATGGATCTTTTTCAACTTGGACTGAAGTGCTAAGTGGTGTGCCGCAAGCAGAGGCGTCGGAACTGGGGGGGCAAGGGGGCAGCTCGCCCCCCCCAAACATAGAGAGGCGCCGATCATTTACAGGAGGAGCGATGTGCGGTCAGGTGAAAGACCGCGCACATTACATCCTCCGCTCCGTGCAGTGAACGTCTAATCAGTCCCAGCGCTACCCGCCCCGCAAGGTCTTCTGCAAAGCAGGGAGGCGCTCTCCCTGCTCTGCTACCTTGCTGATATGCACTGTGCAGTGTTGCTGCCGGAGCTCCGCCTGTCACACTGACAGGCAGCATGAGCAGAAGCTCTTCACACTATGGTCTCCCCCCACGCTCCTCCCCGCTGCACTAGTCAAAACAGGCAGCAGTGTCGCCCCTCCAGTCCTCCCTCCCCACTGAAGACACAGCATCTTCAGCATCACTCACCCCTCCTTCACGTATGGGACAGCAATGCACAGACAGGAAGTCATGTGATGTACACCTGACTGTGCACTGACTGGAGGAACCAGCAGCGACAGGAAGAGGAGCAGCCAGCCACACAGAGGGAGGAATACTCTGCAGAGGCTCAGGTACTGTAGTGCTGCCTCATATAATTAAGGGGAGAGGGGGGAGGAGAGAAACTATCACATTAATGTGTGTTGGGGGGAGGGGGGTGTCATAATAATGTGTGCTGGGGGAGGGGTGTTATAATGTGTGCTGGGGGAGGGGTGTCATATTGTGTGCTGGGGGAGTGGGGTCATAATAATGTGTGCTGGGGAGGGGGGGTCATAATAATGTGTGCTGGGGAGGGGGTGTCATAATAATGTGTGCTGGGGAGGGGGGTGTCATAATAATGTGTGCTGGGGAGGGGGGTCATAATAATGTGTGCTGGGGAAAGGGGGTGTCATAATAATGTGTGCTGGGGAAAGGGGGGGTCATAATAATGTGTGCTGGGGAAAGGGGGGGTCATAATAATGTGTGCTGGGGAAAGGGGGGGTCATAATAATGTGTGCTGGGGAAAGGGGGTGTCATAATAATGTGTGCTGGGGAGGGGGGTCATAATAATGTGTGCTGGGGAAAGGGGGGGTCATAATAATGTGTGCTGGGGAAAGGGGGTGTCATAATAATGTGTGCTGGGGAGGGGGGTGTCATAATAATGTGTGCTGGGGAAAGGGGGTGTCATAATAATGTGTGCTGGGGAAAGGGGCTGTCATAATAATGTGTGCTGGGGAAAGGGGGTGTCATAATAATGTGTGCTGGGGAAAGGGGGTGTCATAATAATGTGTGCTGGGGAGGGGGGTGTCATAATAATGTGTGCTGGGGAAAGGGGGTGTCATAATAATGTGTGCTGGGGAAAGGGGGTGTCATAATAATGTGTGCTGGGGAGGGGGGTGTCATAATAATGTGTGCTGGGGAAAGGGGGTGTCATAATAATGTGTGCTGGGGAAAGGGGGTGTCATAATAATGTGTGCTGGGGAAAGGGGGTGTCATAATAATGTGTGCTGGGGAGGGGGGTGTCATAATAATGTGTGCTGGGGAAAAGGGGGTGTCATAATAATGTGTGCTGGGGAGGGGGGTGTCATAATAATGTGTGCTGGGGAAATGGGGTGTCATAATAATGTGTGCTGGGGAGGGGGGTCATAATAATGTGTGCTGGGGAAAGGGGGTGTCATAATAATGTGTGCTGGGGAAAGGGGGTGTCATAATAATGTGTGCTGGGGAGGGGGGTGTCATAATAATGTGTGCTGGGGAAAGGGGGTGTCATAATAATGTGTGCTGGGGAGGGGGGGGTGTCATAATAATGTGTGCTGGGGAGGGGGGGGTGTCATAATAATGTGTGCTGGGGAGTGGGGGGGTGTTTTAATAATGCGTGCTGGGGGGGTAGTGTCATATTAATGCATGCTGGGAAAGGAAGTGTCATATTGATGTGTGCTGGGAAGGGGGGGTATCATAATAATGTGTGCTGGGGAGGGGGTGTCATAATAATGTGTGCTGGGGAGGGGAGAGGGTGTCATAATAATGTGTGCTGGGAAGCGGGGTAGTGTGATATTAATGCATGCTGGGGAGGGGGGTAGTGTCATATTAATGTGTGCAAGGGAGGGGGGGTAGTGTCATATACATTTGTGTTTGGGAGGGGGTAGTGTCATATTAATGCGTGTTGGGGAAGGGGTAGTGTCATATTAATGTGTGCTGGGGAGGGGGGTAGTGTTATATTAATGTGTGCTGGGGAGGGGGGTAGTATCATATTAATGCGTGCTGGGGAGGGAGGGGGGTCATATTATGGATTGCTAATGAACAAAAGAAACTGGGTCACTGCGCATATGTAACAGAAATCTAATGCAGCATCTTTCTATTCCACGGAACCTTCACCTTGGTTCCAACAACAATTAACCAATAGAAAAAAAGGAGTAATAGAAAATAGCGCAATCATCTCTTACCACACGTTCTCACTTATTAAAATGCATAGAAAAAACATGTAATCACCCTTGTAAATATGTTGTAATTTCCTCATATTGTCTGTAAGTTCATAGGATGTTGCCAATATAGGGGGTCATTCCGACCTGATCGCAGCGCAGCGTCCAGGTCACTACTGCACATGCGTATGCACCGCAATGAATAGGTGCTTTGTACGGGTACAAAGCGGATCGTTGCTGAGCGATGGATTTAACGAAGAATCCATTCGCACAGCCGATTGCAAGGAGATTGACAGGAAGAGGGCGTTTGTGGGTGGCAAATGACCGTTTTCTGGGAGTGGTTGTTAAAAGCAGCCGTGTACAGGCGTTTGACGGGCGGGTGTCTGACGTCAATTCCGGCACCAGACAGGTTGAAGTGATCGCAGCAGCTGAGTAAGTTCAGACCTACTCAGAAACTGCATAAAATGTTTTTGCTGCGCTCGGCTGCACATGCGATCGCACACTTGCATAGCGTAAATACACTCCCCCGTGGGCAGCGAGTATGCGTTTGCACGGCTGCTAAAAACAGCTAGCGAGCGATCAACTCGGAATGACCCCCATAGAGAGATCCTTCAATCTCTTATGTTCTGCAATTCATAAGGTGAATTCACATTTCCACAACATATAGTGATTCTCATAAAAGAGAAAGAAAGACCAGCATTGCAGATATCTCAAGGTAATTGGCTCCAGTGTCTGAATGTGCTTTGTGTTCCAGCGTGCATTCCACCTATGTTAAGTCTTTCCAGGTTCCTTATCATACCAATGTAAAGACTTGACTTCCGGTTATACGCACATAGGTGGAACGCATGCTGGAACGCAAAGCGCATTCAGACACCAGAGGCGATCGGACATTCTGCATTGCTTAACACTTTATAATGTTTTAAGCGTGAGCACCTGCTCCTCATTAGAAAAGGTATAAAACCTCGATCAATGTCACTAGCCACCAGACGCTTCTGAGGAAGAACCGCAAGGTTTGAAACGCATTAAGCGTGAGTAGCTTTTTTACCCTCAATCCATTCATCTTCGTTAGCTCTGTTAGAAAATTTCCCATACATATTTGTATCAAATTCTTCATTGAAGCGCTGCTATCCTCTACTTCTTTTTTTGTTCCCATATTTACAGGACTGACTAATCCTGTTCTTATAGCAGCAGCTAAATTAGCACATTATCCCAATTTGCGCCTGATTTTAACCTTGGTTAAAACTTTTTCGTGAGTGGCTTCTAACACTGACTAACTGAGTTATACTACCCTGAGCTTGGATACCACGTTTGGGTTGCTGGAGTGTCCGGGCACTTTCTTTTCCTACCGATTACCATTAGGTCCAGTTGGGTTCTGAGATGAACCATCGCCAGTCGGGTGTTTTTTACATGCTTGTGTATAATAGATGAAATGTGAGTGCTATGTACATTAAATTTGTCCAATTACCTTTTAGTTATCTGCACTGCTGGTCTTTCTTTTCCTGTTGTGGAAACTTGTGGAAACGGGAATTCACCTTATGAATTGCGAAACTCATTTTATGGACATTTAAGGATCTCTTTATATTAGCAATATCCTATGAACTTACAGACGATGGGGGTCATTCCGTCCCAATCGCACGATGAGCTTCTTCGCAGCCGTGCGATCGGGTCGGACGCCTCCAACAAAGAAAGCTGTTGCAGCGGTGACCACAAGAAGATTGACAGGAGGAAGGCGGATCCATCAACTCACCGTTTTCGGGACGTGGAGATCTGAACGCAGGTGTGTCGAGGCGTTTGGAAGGCGGATGTCTGAAGTCAATTCCGGAACCTGCAACGCTGAAGTGATCGCACAGGGTAAGTAAGTCTTACCCTAGTTTAGTTCTGCACAAAACTTTTCTTGCATAGCAGGGCTGCTCAAGCGATCGCAGCCTTGTATGCAAAAATCCACTCCCTCATAGGCGGTGTCTACTTGATCGCACGGGCAGCAAAAAGTTGCAGCGTGCGATCAGGTCAGACGTTCCGCTAGACGTTCACGGCGCGCTGTGAGGAAGTCTGCCGGCAGACATCACCATTTCCCCCAGAGAAGGACGATCACCATCAAGGGACATCCGGGCATTCGGAACGCACCACGCACCACGGAGGAGGTAAGGAATTCATCCCCACCTCACTGTATATGGAGCAGCTATACGAGTAATATACCCACACATCATACCAATTGCCACACGGGACTTTTGCCTAATTAAGGACGCAGTTTATACATGGGCTAATCCCACACATTGGGTAATCTAGGGACATCACCTAAGCGGTTCAGTAAAGCTTTACCTATTACTACGGCAGATGAGAGTAAGACGCAGCATAGCGCTTCATACTGCCATTCACGTAGGTTGTTTGTATATGTTTGTGTTCTGTCTTTGTCTCTGACAATATATGTTTGTTTGTCAAGTGTACCGGTACTAGGATTGTACACTATAATTCCTATTCCCTATATACTTATATAGGAACCACCCATTCATATATCACTTCCATAGCCCCTCATGGCCATTCCAGTAGAACGGGCACATGCTATATCATCACAGCTGTTTTTAAGTAATATTTGTCAAGTAATAAACCTCTTTGAATTTACCAAAACTGAGTACTATATTTTATTCCTGTTGGGTAGTGCGCTGGGAGCAACCACCAATTTTTCCCTCCCTCTAACTCCCCTGTCAGCGTTCCTGGCCTCACCCTCACCCTACCTGTAACCCCCCCCAGTGCCCCTTCCCTCACCCTCCCTGTAAGTCCCCCTCAGCATCCCTGCCCTCACCCTCCCTGTAAGTCCCCCTCAGCATCCCTGCCCTCGTCCTCCCTGTAACTCCCCCTCAGCATCCCTGCCCTCATCCTCCCTGTAACTCCACCTCAACATCCCTGCCCTCACCCTCCCTGTAACTCCCCCTCAGCATCCCTGCCCTCATCCTCCCTGTAACTCCACCTCAACATCCCTGCCCTCACCCTCCCTGTAACTCCCCCTCAGCATCCCTGCCCTCGTCCTCCCTGTAACTCCCACGGCCACTACTATCGGTCACCTCGGCACCAGCACTGCACTGGTCACTGCTAATGTTTGATCTACTCTCCCTGCTACATGGGGCACATGGTGGGAAACTAGAGGGACATGGGAGAGCTGAAGTGACATCATACAATCAGACATTCTGGTCTCTAATTACAGATGTTGCCACGATACATATGCATGGGCATATGCATCGCGGCAAGCTGCAGCGTACGCCGTGCTGCCACTAGTCACAGCTGGTGATTGCACCATTGAAGTCTATGGCGTGCATGCCATAGATGCGGGAATACTAGCCACGCCATCCATGTCGTGATGATGAGCGTGGTTACATCTGTACATGAGGCAGCCAAAAAATTGTATGCTTTTCTGGGTGTGGGAATTTAGTGTGGATCTGGCCTTCTCAATGTATTTTATGTGGATCTGGCCTTTAGCGATTCAGCAATTTAGGGGCGCCAAAATGAGATTATATCTTGCCCCCCCCAACCTAAAAACGTTCTGACGCCCCTGGCCGCAAGGCTCAGTATTAGGACCGCTATTGTTCAATATTTTCATTAACGACCTAACAGAAGGTCTAGAGAGCATGGTGTAAATTTTTGCAGATGATACCAAATTGTGTAAGGCTATAAATACAGAGGAGGATGCCGAGTCTCTTCAGAACGACTTAGTTAAATTAGAAGCATGGGCAGCCAAATGGAGAATGCGCTTCAACACAGACAAGTGTAAGGTAATGCACTGTGGTAACAAGAACAAAAATTACACCTACCTACTAAATGGGATAAAATTAGGGGATTCTGTACTGGAAAAGGACTTAGGTGTCCTCATAGAAAGCAAGCTAAGCAGTAGTACCCAAAGTAGGACTGCAGCAAAGAAGGCTAATAAGATATTAGCATGCATAAAACGGGGTATTGATGCTAGGGATGAGAGCATTATACTCCCATTATATAAATCACTAGTGAGGCCACACCTTGAATACTGTGTACAATTCTGGGCACCGTACTACAAAAAGGATATCCTGGAGCTTGAAAAGGTACAGAGGAGGGCGACCAAACTAATTAAGGGCATGGAGACGATGGAATACAAGGAAAGGATTGAAAGACTAGGCATGTTTACATTGGAAAAGCGGAGACTAAGAGGGGATATGATCAACATCTACAAATATATAAGGGGACAATACACAGAGCTTGCGCGGTACCTGTTTTTGGTTAGATCAACACATAGGACTCGTGGACACTCGCTCAGGTTAGAGGAGAGGAAATTCCGCACAATACGGCGTAAAGGCTTTTTCACGGTAAGCACAATACGTGTTTGGAATTCCCTGCCCGAGGGAGTTGTAATGGCGGAATCTGTCAACACCTTTAAGAATGGGTTAGATAAATTCCTAATGGATAAGAATATCCAGGGGTATGGTGCATAGTCATGCATTATAGTTACTATAAATAGGGATAAAATGCAACGGCTGACAGCAGCATCAGTCAGAAATTTTAGTCAAATCATCATGCATAGGAGACCACAAATAGGTTGAACTCGATGGACAATTGTCTTTTTTCAACCTCAGATACTATGTTACTATGTTACTATGGCACTTCAAAAAAATTGTCCCCAAACAGCACATGATGCAAAGAAAAAAAGAGGCGCACCAAGGTCGCTGTGTGACTAAGCTAAGCGACACAAGTGGCCGACACAAACACCTGGCCCATCTCGGAGTGGCACTGCAGTGTCAGACAGGACGGCACTTCAAAAAATAGTCCCCAAACAGCACATGATGCAAAGAAAAATGAAAGAAATAGAGGTGCAAGATGGAATTGTCCTTGGGCCCTCCAACCCGGGCCCTCCCACCCGCCCTTATGTTGTATAAACAGGACATGCACACTTTAACAAACCCATAATTTCAGCGACAGGGTCTGCCACACGACTGTGACTGAAATGACTGGTTGGTTTGGGCCCCCACCAAAAAAGAAGCCATCAATCTCTCCTTGCACAAACTGGCTCTACAGAGGCAAGATATCCACCTTATCATCATCCTCCGATTCCTCACCCCTTTCACTGTGTACATCCCCCTCCTCACAGATTATTCATTCGTCCCCACTGGAATCCACCATCTCAGATCCCTGTGTACTTTGTGGAGGCAATTGCTGGTGAATGTCTCCACGGAGGAATTGATTATAATTCATTTTGATGAACATCATCTTCTCCACATTTTCTGGAAGTAACCTCGTACGCCGATTGCTGACAAGGTGAGCGGCTGCACTAAACACTCTTTCGGAGTACACACTGGAGGGAGGGCAACTTAGGTAGAATAAAGCCAGTTTGTGAAAGGGCCTCAAAATTGCCTCTTTTTTCTGCCAGTATACATACGGACTGTCTGACGTGCCTACTTGGATGCGGTCACTCATATAATCCTCCACCATTCTTTCAATGGTGACAGAATCATATGCAGTGACAGTAGACGACATGTCAGTAATCGTTGGCAGGTCCTTCAGTCCGGACCAGATGTCAGCACTCGCTGCAGACTGCTCTGCATCACCGCCAGCGGGTGGGCTCGGAATTCTTAGCCTTTTCCTCGCACCCCCAGTTGCGGGAGAATGTGAAGGAGGAGCTGTTGACGGGTCACGTTCCGCTTGACTTGACAATTTTCTCACCAGCAGGTCTTTGAACCTCTGCAGACTTGTGTCTGCTGGAAAGAGAGATACAACGTAGGTTTTAAATCTAGGATCGAGCACCGTGGCCAAAATGTAGTGCTCTGATTTCAACAGATTGACCACCAGTGAATCCTGGTTAAGTGAATTAAGGGCTCCATCCACAAGTCCCACATGCCTAGCGGAATCGCTCTGTTTTAGCTCCTCCTTCAATGTCTCCAGCTTCTTCTGCAAAAGCCTGATGATGGGAATGACCTGACTCAGGCTGGCAGTGTCTGAACTGACTTCACATGTGGCAAGTTCAAAGGGTTGCAGAACCTTGCACAACATTGAAATCATTCTCCACTGCACTTGAGTCAGGTGCATTCCCCCTCCTTTGCCTATATCGTGGGCAGATGTTTAGGCTTGAATGGCCTTTTGCTGCTCCTCCATCCTCTGAAGCATATAGAGGGTTGAATTCCACCTCATTACCACCTCCTGCTTCAGATGATGGCAGGGCAGGTTCAGGACTGTTTGCTGGTGCTCCAGTCTTCGGCACATGGTGGCTGAATGCCGAAAGTGGCCCGCAATTCTTCGGGCCACCGACAGCATCTCTTGCACGCCCCTGTCGTTTTTTAAATAATTCGGCACCACCAAATTCAATGTATGTGCAAAACATGGGACGTGCTGGAATTTGCCCAGATGTAATGCACGCACAATATTGGTGGCGTTGTCCGATGTCACAAATCCCCAGGAGAGTCCAATTGGGGTAAGCCATTCTGCGATGATGTTCCTCAGTTTCCGTAAGAGGTTGTCAGCTGTGTGCCTCTTTGTTAGGATCTCCTGCTCTGTGCTGCCAAGTCGCCATGGCAACCGGGAGGCAAGTGTTAGCGAAGTAACCTGAGCACAGCTGATACTCCGGTCCGGGTTTTTACTGTGTAGTGGTTACAGGCTCTGTGCACGGCAGGGAATCCGGCGCTGGTTTTGTGCTCACAGTCTGTGAGGTCTGAGTGGGGCGTGGACAGCACCTGCTATATAAACCATCCTCTCAGGCTAGGCAAATGCTGCTGAATCTTTGTTTGTTAGTCAGTTCCAGAGAGTTAGCTAGTACTGTGTGACTTTGTATTTACTTGTTGCTTACTGCGAATAGGCCTTGGGATTCGGTACTTCATTCTGCCAATCCGGACCTAGCAGTAAGACTGGAGTCAGTTGTTTGACCTGCTGGGGTTCTTTTGCTATTCTGTGAACCCAGCAGGTTTGCGGCTGTACTCTCAGACCTGCTTGCTTAATCCTCCCTCACTGTGCAGGGCGTCCAGGTGTCAGTTTAGTGGCAGTAAGCTGAACCTGTGCCCTGCAAGTGGGGGTTAGGATTGTGGATACTCTCCTTGTGTCTATATTTCTATCTCTGACCAAGGAGTTTATTCCCACACCCGTTGGTAACCCTTTGGGGTTTTTTCTGTTGCTCTTAGCAACATCATTTCAGGTGCTCCACATGTTAAATCACTACACCTCGCTTCATTGTCCGCTCTATTCCATCTGAGCATTCCTGACACTAGGGAGACACCCAATTCCTGAGCCTTTGGGCTTCTCCATTCACTTTGTGTTTATTAGTTATTCCATCACCTCCTGTGTATGTTATGTTATACTGTCTGTGAGTTCGTTTGCTTCACTTCCCTCTCTGTTCATACACCGGTATACTCCTGTTAGCACTGGTGTGCGTAACATATTCAGCAGCCCTACTCCTGTTGAAATTTTGTGGGAATATGGAGCATACCCCTCAAAATACTTTGCAACAGGTGGGCGATCAGGTGCAGGTCCTGACTCGACAATTTAATGAGATGTCCATTAAAATGAACACCCCGCAGGCCGCTAGCGGAGCTCCCGCAGCAGCAGCGGCAAGTTCAGGGGTTAAGGAGCCGAAAGTAAATCTCCCGGATCGTTTTTCTGGAGATCGCTCGCAGTTCTTTTGTTTCAAAGAGAGCTGTAAGCTATATTTCAGGCTTAGGCCCCAGTCTTCTGGGTCGGAGATTCAGCGGCTGGGCATGGTGATTTCCTTGCTACAAGGAGACCCACAGGTCTGGGCATATGGGTTACAGCCTGACTGTCCGTCGCTTAAAAGTGTTGATGCTCTATTTACGGCACTGGGCATTTTGTATGATGACCCTGACAAGATGGCTTCAGCCGAGGCTCAGATTACGGTTCTTAAGCAAGGGCGACGGCCAGCTGAGGTTTATAGTACGGAGTTTCGGAAGTTGGCTCATGATACCCAGTGGAATGACCCAGCCCTGAGAAACCAGTACCGAAGGGGCCTTTCTGACCAGATAAAGGACCAACTGGTACAATATCCCTCGCCTGATAGCTTAGATCAGCTCATGCAGTTATCCATCCGGGTGGATAGACGGCTGAGAGAGCGTAGGCTTGAAAGGAAGACCGCAGTTTCCTTTTTTCCCAAGGGAACCTCAGACTCTGAGGAATATTCCGAGGAGCCTATGCAGATTGGGGCTACCCGCCTCTCCCCGCTTGAGAAGACGCGGAGGAGACAGCAGGGTTTGTGTTTGTACTGTGGGAATAAAGGTCATGTTGTAGTATCATGCCCAGAAAAAACGGAAAACTTCAGGGCCTGAGGGTGATGGGAAATATCCTGTCAGGCCAGAAGTCAGAATTTCCCAAAAATACTTTTCTCATTCCGGTGACTTTGGAGATCCTCGGTCAAACTGTCAAGACTGAGGCCTTTGTTGACAGTGGGGCCGATGGGGTTTTCATGGACCGTCAATTCACCCTGGAACACTCTGTTCCCTCAGTACCTTTGACATCAGAGATTGAGATCTGTGGGTTAAATGGGGAACCATTGTCCCAGGGTAAAATTACCTCCTGCACCAGCCAAATTCCTTTGTTTATTGGAGCCACACACTCTGAAAAATTGTCTTTTTATGTGACTGTCTGTTCTTTTGCCCCATTGGTTTTGGGGTTACCCTGGTTAAGGGCCCATAACCCTCAATTTGACTGGATCTCTGGGGAGATTCTTAGTTGGGGTAGTGATTGTTTCAGGAGTTGCTTGAGCCTTCCAGTCAGGCTCTCGCAGCTAAGTTTGCCAGGATTGCCAGGATGTTATGCAGATTTTGCGGATGTGTTCTCCAAAAAAGTTGCGGAGGTACTACCTCCCCATCGCCCCTATGACTGTGCCATTGATTTGTTGCCGGATGCTAAGCTTCCCAAGAGCAGGTTGTACTCCCTGTCACGTCCTGAGACTCAGGCTATGGCAGAGTACATTCAGGAGAACTTGGCTAAGGGATTTATCAGACCCTCACAGTCCCCAGTTGGGTCGGGGTTCTTCTTTGTGGGTAAAAAGGACGGTTCGTTGCGACCCTGCATCGACTTCAGGGAATTGAACCGTATCACGATTAAAAACTCGTACCCACTGCCTCTCATTTCGGTTTTGTTTGACCAGCTTCGTACTGCCACCATTTTTTCTAAGATTGACCTACGCGGTGCTTACAATCTAATCCGAATAAGAGAGAGGGATGAATGGAAGACTGCCTTTAATACCCACTCAGGGCATTATGAATATTTGGTGATGCCTTTTGTGCTCTCTAATGCCCCGGCAGTCTTCCAGGAATTCATGAACGATGTGCTCAGGGAATATTTGGATAGATTCTTAGTTGTTTATCTAGATGACATCCTAATCTTCTCTCATTCCCTGGAGGAACATCGGAAGCATGTACGCTTAGTCCTCCAGAAACTCAGAGACCACCAGCTAGGGGCAAAGCTGGAGAAGTGCGAGTTTGAAGTCCAGCAAGTCGCATTTCTAGGGTATATTATCTCCTCAGAAGGTTTCCAAATGGAGGGTTCTAAGGTACAGGCAGTCCTGGATTGGGTGCAGCCCACTAGTTTGAAGGCGCTTCAGCATTTTCTGGGCTTTGCGAATTTTTATAGACGGTTTATCTCTGGATTTTCGTCTATAGTGGCCCCCTTGGTGGCACTCACTAAGAAAGAGGCGGATGTTGCTCACTGGTCTTGTGAGGCCAAAGCGGCCTTTGCCCGTCTCAAAAGGGCATTTGTCTCGGCCAAGGTGCTGCGACACCCAGATCCAGAGCGTCCTTTTGTGGTAGAAGTGGATGCCTCTGAGATAGGTATTGGGGCAGTGCTCTCTCAGATGGGGGTGTCTGATAATCGCCTTCATCCCTGTGCTTACTTTTCTCGTAAATTTTCGTCTGCCGAGATGAATTATGATGTGGGTAACCGGGAATTGTTGGCTATAAAGGATGCACTCGGGGAGTGGAGACACTTGCTTGAGGGGGCTAAGTTTGTGGTCTCAATTCTCACCGACCATAAGAATCTGGCATATTTAGAGTCAGCGAAGCGGCTCAATGCCAGGCAGGCACGATGGGCTTTGTTTTTTGCTCGCTTTAATTTTTTGATAACATATCGCCCTGGGTCAAAAAACATCAAGGCTGATGCGCTCTCGCGGAGTTTTGCTCCAGTTCAAGAGACCACCGAGGAGCCATTGCCCATTGTGTCCCCATCATGTATTAAAGTGGGCATTACCCAGGACCTCTTGTCATTAGTCCTTAGAGCACAGGAGCAGGCTCCTCCAGACCTTCCGGTAGGTCTCTTGTTTGTGCCTCCTAGGTTAAGACAGCGAGTGTTCCTGGAATTCCATGCCAAGAGGTCGGCAGGGCATCGGGTATTGCCAGAACTCGGGAGTTGCTGTCTAGGGCGGTGTGGTGGCCCTCGGTGGCTAGGGATGTGGATCAGTGGGTTCGGGCATGTGACGTTTGTGCCCGAAATAAAACTCCTAGAGGGGTTCCTGTCGACCCATTACATCCACTCTCTATTCCGTCTAAGCCATGGACCCACATTTCCATGGATTTTGTGGTGGACTTGCCCAAATCCTCGGGGATGACAGCCATTTGGGTTGTCGTTGACAGGTTTTCGAAGATGGCGCATTTCGTTCCACTGGTTGGGTTGCCATCAGCCAGACGCCTGTCTGAGTTATTTATGCAGCATGTTGTGCGCCTCCACAGGTTGCCACTTGATGTGGTCTCTGACCGTGGATCCCAGTTTGTGGCCAAATTCTGGAGGGCATTTTGTTCTGATCTCCAGATTTCTGTGAGCTTGTCGTCAGGCTACCATCCACAGTCTAATGGGCAGACTGAGGGGTGAACCAGTCCTTGGAGCAGTTCCTCAGGTGTTATGTCTCCAAGTGTCATACTGACTGGGTTGCTCATCTGTCCATGGCGGAGTTTGCCTATAACAACGCGGCTCACTCTGCTACAGGGATCTCTCCCTTCCTTTGTGTGTATGGGCATCATCCTAAGGCCAATTCTTTTGACCCCCTGGATTCCACGCCTGGTGGTTCCTCTGTTGTTTCGGTCCTTAGGGGTATTTGGAGGAAAGTGAAGAAAGCCCTTGTGTCTGTGTCATTAGTGACCAAAAGGGTTTTTGATAAGCGGAGAAGACCCTGCAGCTTCAAATTAGGAGACTTCGTCTGGTTGTCCACCAAGAATTTGAAGTTGAGACAGCCATCTCATAAGTTAGGCCCCCAGTTCATCGGCCCTTATAAGATCACCAGGGTTATCAATCCGGTGGCATTTCAGTTAGATCTGCCCCGTTCATTGGGTATCAATAAAACATTTCATTGTTCCCTTTTAAAACTGGCGGTTAGTAATCCTTCTTCCAGTGGAAGACCTTCTCCTTTTCTGATACGGGGTCAGAGGGAGTTTGTGGTTGAAAGGGTTCTTGACTCCAAGATGGTTCGGGGTCGGCTGTCATTTTTGGTGCACTGGAAGGGGTCGTGGAGCGCAGTTGTGATCTTCATGCCCCCCCAACTGCGCACCCACGAGGAGCGGTCGTGGGTGCGCAGTTGTGATCTTCATGCCCCCAGACTGATACGCTCTTTCTTCTCGCAGTTCCCCGATAAACCCGGTGGTAGGGGTTCTTTGACCCCTCATCAGAGGGGGGGTACTGTTAGGATCTCCTGCTCTGTGCTGCCACGTCGCCATGGCAACCGGGAGGCAATTGTTAGCGAAGTAACCCGAGCACAGCTGATACTCCGGTCCGGGTTTTTACTGTGTAGTGGTTACAGGCTCTGTGCACGGCAGGGAATCCGGCGCTGGTTTTGTGCTCACAGTCTGTGAGGTCTGAGTGGGGCGTGGACAGCACCTGCTATATAAACCATCCTCTCAGGCTAGGCAAATGCTGCTGAATCTTTGTTTGTTAGTCAGTTCCAGATAGTTAGCTAGTACTGTGTGACTTTGTATTTACTTGTTGCTTACTGCGAATAGGCCTTGGGATTCGGTACTTCATTCTGCCAATCCGGACCTAGCAGTAAGACTGGAGTCAGTTGTTTGACCTGCTGGGGTTCTTTTGCTATTCTGTGAACCCAGCAGGTTTGCGGCTGTACTCTCAGACCTGCTTGCTTAATCCTCCCTCACTGTGCAGGGCATCCAGGTGTCAGTTTAGTGGCAGTAAGCTGAACCTGTGCCCTGCAAGTGGGGGTTAGGATTGTGGATACTCTCCTTGTGTCTATATTTCTATCTCTGACCAAGGAGTTTATTCCCACACCCGTTGGTAACCCTTTGGGGTTTTTTCTGTTGCTCTTAGCAACATCATTTCAGGTGCTCCACATGTTAAATCACTACACCTCGCTTCATTGTGCGCTCTATTCCATCTGAGCATTCCTGACACTAGGGAGACACCCAATTCCTGAGCCTTTGGGCTTCGCCATTCACTTTGTGTTTATTAGTTATTCCATCACCTCCTGTGTATGTTATGTTATACTGTCTGTGAGTTCGTTTGCTTCGCTTCCCTCTCTGTTCATACACCGGTATACTCCTGTTAGCACTAGTGTGCGTAACACTCTTATGGAAAGCGGTGATACAAAGCGTAGCCTGCCTAGGAACGAGTTGGCGTTTGCGAGATGCTGCTACTGGTGCCGCCGCTGCTGTTCTTGCTGCGGGAGGCAATACATCTACCCAGTGGGCTGTCACAGTCATATAGTCCTGAGTCTGCCCTGCTCCACATGTCCGTGGTTAAGTGGACATTGGGTACAACTGCATTTTTTAGGACACTGGTGACTCTTTTTCTGACGTCTGTGTACATTTTCGGTATCGCCTGCCTAGAGAAATGGAACCTAGATGGTATTTGGTACCGGGGACACAGTACCTCAATCAAGTCTCTAGTTGCCTGTGAATTAACGGTGGATACCGGACACACGTTTCTCACCACCCAGGCTGACAAGACCTGAGTTATCCGCTTTGCAGCAGGATGACTGCTGTGATATTTCATCTTCCTCGCAAAGGACTGTTGGACAGTCAATTGCTTACTGGAAGTAGTACAAGTGGTCTTCCGACTTCCCCTCTGAGATGACGATCGACTCCCAGCAGCAACAACAGCAGTGCCAGCAGCAGTAGGCGTTACACTCAAGGATGCATCGGAGGAATCCCAGGCAGGAGAGGACTCGTCAGACTTGCCAGTGACATGGCCTGCAGGACTATTGGCTTTCCTGTGTAAGGTGGAAATTGACACTGAGGGAGTTGGTGGTGTGGTTTGCAGGAGCTTGGTTACAAGAGGAAGGGATTTAGTGGTCAGTGGACTGCTTCCGCTGTCATCCAAAGTTTTTGAACTTGTCACTGACTTCTGATGAATGCGGTCCAGGTGACGTATAAGGGAGGATGTTCCTAGGAGGTTAACGTCCTTACCCCTACTTATTACAGCTTGACAAAGGCAACACACGGCTTGATACTTGTTGTCCGCATTTGTGTTGAAATAATTCCACACCGAAGAGGTGATTTTTTTTGTATTTTGACCAGGCATGTCAATGGCCATATTCGTCCCACGGACAACAGGTGTCTCCCCGGGTGCCTGACTTAAACAAACCACCTCACCATCAGAATCCTCCATGTCAATTTCCTCCCCAGCGCCAGCAACACCCATATCTTCATCCTGGTGTACTTCAACAGTGACATCTTCAATTTGACTATCAGGAACTGGACTGTGGGTGCTCCTTCCAGCACTTGCAGGGGGCGTGCAAATGGTGGAAGGCGCAAGCTCTTTCCGTCCAGTGTTGGGAAGGTCAGGCATCGCAACCGACACAATTGGACTCTCCTTGGGGATTTGTGATTTAGAAGAACGCACAGTTCTTTGCTGTGCTTTTGCCAGCTTAAGTCTTTTAATTTTTCTAGCGAGAGGATGAGTGCTTCCATCCTCATGTAAATCTGAACCACTAGCCATGAACATAGGCCAGGGCCTCAGCCATTCCTTGCCACTCCGTGTCGTAAATGGCATATTGGCAAGTTTACGCTACTTATCAGACGCTTTCAATTTTGATTTTTGGGTCATGTATGGCTGCCAATGGAACTGGTTCCCTTGCATTTATTGATAATGTGACTGCTGCAAAAGCAGCAGGATGAATTCTGAAGTGTTTCTGGCAATATTATCTGCTTATATTCAGTCAAATGCTTCAGAACTCATTGGATGGCGCTTCACAGTGCAGATGGACAATTACACTAAGCATACTGCGAAAACAACCAAAAAGTTTTTTAAGGCAAATAAGTGGAATGTTATGCAATGGCCAAGTCAATCACCTGACCTGAATCCGATTGAGCATACATTTCACTTGATGAAGACAAACCTGAAGGGAAAATGCCCCAAGAACAAGCAGAAACTGAAGACATTTGCACTAGAGGCCTGGTAGAGCATCACCAGGGATTAAACCCAGCATCTGGTGATGTCTATGCGTTCCAGACTTCAGCCAGTAATTGACTGCAAAGGATTTGCAACAAAGTATTAAAAAGTGAAAGATTGATTTAGGATTGTTTAGTTTGTCCCATTACTTTTGGTCCCTTAAAAAGTGGGAGGCACATATAGAAACCGTTGTAATTCCTACACCGTTCACCTGATTTGGATGTAAATACCCTCAAATTAAAGCAGAAAGTCTGCAGTTAAAGCACATCTTGTTTGTTTCATTTCAAATCCATTGTGGTGGTGTATGGAGCCCAAAATATGAGAATTGTGTCGCTGCCCCAGTACTGGACCTGACTGTATGCAACTGTGCATGAGCAAACATTTACATAGAAACGTAGAATTTGATGGCAGATAAGAATCACTTGGCCCATCTAGTCTGCCCCTTTTTTAACATATGTTTGCCTCAAACCTTATTTGATCCTTATTTCTTTGTAAGGATATCCTTATGTCTAGCCTATACATGTTTAAAGTGCTCTACTCTCTTAGCCTCTACCACCTCAGATGGAAGGCTATTCCACTTGTCCATTACTCTTTCTGTGGACAAATGGAATAACATTTCTGAAAACCCCTACGATACTTCATTACACAGAGTGTATGCACAAAGGTGCTGTTGTGATTAGAGATGTGCGAGATGAAAACTGAGCCCACCTGAACTTCAGGGTTCCAAGTGAATCCGATCCATGGATCAGATTTTCCTGCCAGAATCAGATTCCAAAACAAGGCAAAGCATCATCTTCTCTGAATTGGATTTTCATGTTTTGGATTCGATATATGTTTCTCCCACAGTGATTTGGGCACCATTTCACACAGGATGCCAGATTGAGAGCATACTAGACTGCAAGGCAGTGGTGCAAGTAGAAACTTTTTCTTAGTGGTACGGATAGTGAAAATGGGCATTGTCACGTGTCGTGAGGGGGTGTGGTCACATGAAACTGGGGGAGTGGCTACATGACAATAGGTACATGGCCACATTATGCCACACACCGTAATGCCCCTTACACATTATGCCAAAAACCGTAATGCCCATTACACATTATGCCACACACCGTAATGCTTTTAACACATTATGCCACACACCGTAATGCTTATAACACTTTATGCCACACACCGCCATTACACATTATGCCACACACCATAATGCTTTACATATTATACCACACATCGTAATGCCTATTACATACTGTATTATGCCACACACAGTTATGCAACTGACACCATTTTATGTCCCACACACAAAAATGCCCCTTATAAAGTATGCCCCAGCAGTGGGCTGGTGGTACTGCATACCACCACCATATTTCTTAATGGTTCTCCGTACCACCCTACTTTCAGCATTGTGCTGGTTTCATCAGAATAAGTTATTCTGATGAAACAGACTGCCCTTACGTCGGAGAAACGTGTCAATTAGGGCTGGAGCTGCATCATCCACGCTTCTGACTGCCTCTGCAGACTTGAGTTCTGGCACACAGCTGATTTCCCTTGCCGCATCTGAGCCGCATCTGCTCCCCCCCGGGACCTGCCAATGTCCACACACTGACATGCCTGGGACCTGCCATCGTCTCTACATCGCTGCTCTCGCACTGCCTGGTTTTCCTGGTGCCATAGGGATAGGACACGGCAAAATTTATCATCTCATTTGCGGTGAGCTCAGTGTCATATTGATGGATGTGTTTGTGGGGGTTTGAGCAGGGAAGTAAGATGCTGGTTTGGAGCACTTTAAAAACATACTCCTCCAGGTGGCTACAAATTAACCTGACAAGTATGCTTTTGTGAATACGTCGTTTACAGAGGGATCTCCAAACCATTATTGTTTGTCTTTCAAATGTCCTCCTGCAGAGTTTGAAGTGAGAAACTTTTCATAGGATCATAAAGTCTCATTCCAGCGTAAACAACTGGACACAATTATAAATCATATGAGACATCATTGCTTATCCGACATTATATTAGTGGTGGTCAGTGGATTCTAAAGCTCTGTTTATACAGCAAAATTGTTGCTTTTATGTGTTTAATCTTTTAATAAATTGTTTTAATATTTCACTATTTTGCGCTCTCTTGTATAGTTATATAAGTATATTTCTATATTTATATCTATAATATGTATTTCAGTAGTCCTCAGTAGGTGTCATGCCACTACATTAATAATATAAGCGCTGTGAGTCAAAGTGGGAAGTTGTGGTCAATTGTTAAAAAAAACAGATTTTTTTTTTTTTATATAAACTTGTGTGTGTTCAGGGCCAGGCAGTGGCACTGTGTTACAATAACACTTATTAGGTGCCATATCACTAGTTATTAATATAAGCAGTGTGAGTCAGTGTTAAAAAAACAGAAAAAATAATGTTTTTCTTTTTGTAAAGCTTCTCTGTGTTTAGGGCCAAGCAGTGGCACGACATTAATAGAGATGTGCAGCGGGCACTTTTCGTGTTTTGTGTTTTGGTTGTGGTTCTGGTTCCATGCTCGTGTTTTGGATCTTGATTGGTTTTACCAAAACCACCCTTTCATGTTTTGGTTTTAGATCTGGATGATTTTTGGAAAACAAACAAACATAAAAACAGCTAAAATCACAGAATTTGGGAGTAATTTTTATCCTCTGGTATTATTAACCTCAATAACATTCATTTCCACTATATTTTGAACACCTCACAATATTGTTTTTAGGCCAAAAGGTTGCACCGAGATGTCTGGATGACTAAGCTAAGTGACACAAGTAGAGATGTGCACAGGACATTTTTCGGGTTTTGTGTTTTGGTTTTGGATTCGGTTCCGCGGCCGTGTTTTGGATTCGGGCGCGTTTTGGCAAAACCTCCCTTAAAATTTTTTGTCGGATTCGGGTGTTTTTTTTTTTTTTTAAACCCCTAAAAAAAAGCTTCAATCATAGAATTTGGGGGTAATTTTGATCCTATAGTATTAATAACCTCAATAACCAGAATTTCCACTCATTTCCAGTCTATTCTGAACACCTCACACCTCCCAATATTATTTTTAGTCCTAAAATTTGCACCAAGGTCGCTGGATGACTAAGCTAAGCGACCCAAGTGGGCGGCACAAACACCTGGCCCATCTAGGAGTGGCACTGCAGTGTCAGACAAGATGGTACTTAAACAAATGGCCCCAAACATCACATGATGCAAAGATAAATAATAAAAGAGGTGCAAGATGGAATAGTCCTTGGGCCCTCCCAACCACCCTTATGTTGTATAAACAGGATATGCACACTTTAACAAACCCATCATTTCAGCGACAGGGTCTGCCACACGACTGTGGCTGAAATGACTGGTTGGTTTGGGCCCCAACCAAAAAAAGAAGCAATCAATCTCTCCTTGCACAAACTGGCTCTACAGAGGCAAGATGTCCACCTCCTCCTCATCGTCCAATTCCTCACCCCTTTCACTGTGTACATCCCCCTCCTCACAGATTATTAATTCGTCCCCACTGGAATCCACCATCACAGGTTCGTGTGTACTTTCTGGAGGCAATTGCCGGTAAATGTCTCCACGGAGGAATTGTTTATAATTCATTTTGATGAACATCATCTTCTCCACATTTTTTGGAAGTAACCTCCTACGCCGATTGCTGACACGGTTACCGGCTGCACTAAACACTCTTTCAGAGTACACACTGGAGGGAGGGCAACTTAGGTAAAATAAAGCCAGTTTGTGCAAGGGCCTCCAAATTGCCTCTTTTTCCTGCCAGTATATGTACGGACTGTCTGACATGCCTACTTGGATGCTGTCACTCATATAATCCTCCACCATTCTTTCAATGGTGACAGAATCATATGCAGTGACAGTAGACGACATGTCAGTAATTGTTGGCAGGTCCTTCAGTCCAGACCAGATGTCAGCTATCGCTCCTGACTGCCCTGCATCACCGCCAGCAGGTGGTTTTGGAAATTTTATTCTTTTCCTGGCAGCTCCAGTGGTGGAAGAAAATGAAGGAGGAGCTGTTGGCGGGTCACGTTCCTCTTGACTTGACAATTGTCTCACCAGCAGGCCTTTGAACATCTGCAGACTTGTGTCTGCCGGACAGAGAGATACAACGTAGGCTTTAAACCTAGGATCGAGCACGGTGGCCAAAATGTAGTGCTCTGATTTCAACAGATTGACCACCCGTGAATCTTGGTTAAGCGAATGAAGGGCTCCATCCACAAGTCCCACATGCCTAGCGGAATCGCTCCATTTTAGCTCCTCCTTCAATCTCTCCAGCTGCTTCTGCAAAAGCCTGATGTGGGGAATGACCTGACTCAGGCTGGCAGTGTCTGAACTGACTTCACGTGCGGCAAGTTCAAAGGGTTGCAGAACCTTGCACAACGTTAAAATCATTCTCCTTTGTGCTTAAGTCAGGTGCATTCACCCTCCTTTGCCTATATAGTAGGCAGATGTATAGGCTTGAATGGCCTTTTGCTGCTCCTCCATCCTCTGAAGCATATAGAGGGTTGAATTCCACCTCGTTACCACCTCTTGCTTCAGCTGATGGCAGGGCATGTTCAGGAGTGTTTGCTGGTGCTCCAGTCTTCGGCACGTGGTGGCTGAATGCCAAAAGTGGCCCGCAATTCTTCAGGTCACCGAAAGCATCTCTTGCACGCCCCTGTCGTTTTTAAAAAAATTCTGCACCACCAAATCCATTGTATGTGCAAAACATGGGACGTGATGGAATTTGCCCACATGTAATACACGCACAATATTGGTGGCGTTGTCCGATGTCAGAAATCCCCAGGAGAGTCCAATTGGGTTAAGCCAATCTTGGATGATGTTCCTCAGTTTCCATAAGAGGTTGTCAGCTGTGTGCCTCTTATGGAAAGTGGTGATACAAAGCGTAGCCTAGTAGGAACGAGTTGGCGTTTGCGAGATGCTGCTACTGGTGCCGCCGCTGCTGTTGTTGCTGCGGGAGGCAATACATCTACCCAGTGGGCTGTCGCAGTCATATAGTCCTTAGTCTGCCCTGCTCCACTTGTCCACATGTCCGTGGTTAAGTGGACATTGGGTACAACTGCATTTTTTAGGACACTGGTGACTCTTTTTCTGACGTCTTTGTACATTATCGGTATCGCCTGCCTAGAGAAGTGGAACCTAGATGGTATTTGGTACTGGGGACACACTACCTCAAGCAATTCTCTAAGTCCCTGTTAACTAACGGCGGATACCGGATGCGTGTCTAACACCAACATAGTTGTCAAGGCCTGAGTAATCCGCTTTGCAACAGGATGACTGCTGTGATATTTCATCTTCCTCGCAAAGGACTGTTGGACAGTCAATTGCTTACTGGAAGTAGTACAAGTGGTCTTCCGACTTCCCCTCTGGCTTATTTATATAGCCAGCAATGATCAGTAATTAGTTAATTAATTGATTTCAGCTGTTTGCAACAAATTGGTTTTAAAACCACACATAGTCTCTATGTTTCTATATAGGTCAGTATCTCTCCTTTATTTAATTCCTGATGCTGATAAACATATCACACAGTTAAAAATCAATATTTAGCATAAATAGTACATAATTATATATAAAAAAAGCAGAAAAAAGGTCTCCCAACCTTAAACTCTAGTAATTTAAACCTTGCACAAGGCATTTAAATCTTTAGTATATCTCAGCTGAATAGAGTTTCACACAATCAGGTGTTGAAGCTGATATATGCTGCCACAATTCTCTATTTACAAAGGGTAAATATCAGAGGGGGAAAAAAGAAAAAGAAAAAAGAAAGAAGGGTAATAATAGTTATAAAAATTATATATATGTATATAAATATATACACATAAATAAATAAATAAACCCAGTCTTCTTAGTTATAATTCTATATAATATATACCAAAAGATCAAAATTATAATAAAATCAAATAAATTGAATCATTAAACCTTCATCCGGATGGCTTATATATTTTCTTTTCTATTTTTCTCTTTTATCTAGAGGTACTACAATATACACAACTTGTAATTTGAAAACATACATATATGGAAAGCGTTACACAGTTTTTTATATGAGAAAAATGTATTGCTGGAGAGGAAGAGTTTACTGTTAATGATTTTATTATTAATGAAATAATAAGGAATAGAGTGGGATGGTACCACAGGGAAGAGGGAACAGTTAAGGGGAGGGAGAGGTGAAATCGGGAATCGTGGGGGGGGGGGGGGAAGGGGGGGGGGGGAAATGGGGAGGGGGAGGAGGAAATGAGGGAAGGGGGAGGGGGGAGGAAAGGAGAGTTAGATTGAGGAACCAGATAGTAGAGAGGATATTTCAAAACTACTTTTATCTCGGTGCGTCTATTCAATATTTAGTACTTAATGTTTATGCCAGACTCTATCTATATGTACATTCAATCATCAAGACATGTATAATCAAGTGCTTCATTTAGACCTTTCGGTGTGAGAGTCTCTAGTTTAAAAATCCAGGAAGATTCACCTATACATAGTTGTCTAAATCTATTTCCACCTCTTTTTGTATTTATAAATCTTTCCACTGCTACAATGGACAGACCCATGGGGTTTCCTCCATGGTGTCTCGCAAAATGACGCGAAACACTATGAGTCATTTTCTTATTTATAATGTTGCATCTATGTTCCCTAAATCTGTTCTTTATACTTCTGGTAGTCCTTCCAACATACTGTAGGGAACATGGACATTGAAGGACGTATACACAATAGGTAGATTCACAGTTGATATATTGTTTTATATCAAAAGTGTCCCCATTTGAACTTGAAGTTATACTAGTGGTTTTATTCAGCATGAATTTACACGTTAAACAGATAGTTTTATTACATCTATATGAACCCACCATTTTAGTTTTCAACCAGTTCTTTGGATTTTCAGTTTCTTCTACAGATTTTAACATGCTTGGGGCTAGTAAATTCCCCAGGTTGGTGTTCTTTTTAAATACCACTGCCGGTTTTTTTCCTATTACGTTCCTCAAAATAGGATCTTGTTCTAATAGCACAAAGTTATTACATACAATCTTCTTAATTTCTTTTGATTTATTGTTAAATTTCGATAAAAAAAGGATGTTTTCACATTCTTCTTTCTTTTGACTAAGGGTTTCAACCTCTCCTATATTGATTGTGGATGTTTCCATTCTTGAGCCGAACGTCGTTCCTAAGGAGATTTTTTCAGAGGGTTGCATGCTTAGTAGATCTTTTCTGCATATTTTCTTTGCATACTTTCTAGCGTTGTCTAAAAGATTATCAGGATAACCTCTTCTCTTAAAATGCCCTAACATAATTTCCATTTGTGAATGAAAATCTTCATCCCCTGCACAGTTTCTTCTAAGGCGCACTATCTGATTTTTTGGAATGTTTTTAATCCACGGTCTGTGGTGACTACTCATGTAATGTAGATAATTAGATGCTCCCACTGGTTTCATATGATTGGATGGGATAATAATATTATCCCTAGCAGAGAGTGCAATGTCAAGAAAGACTGTGTTTTCAAAACTGAAAGTGTGAATAAAATTTAGATTAAATTCATTCTTATTCAAATACTCAACAAATTCAAGTGCTCGGTGCTGACCCCCTTTCCAAATAATAAATAAGTCATCAATAAAACGGCCATAGAGGACCAGATCGTCTCTGTATGGACCGCCCCAAATCAACCGCTCCTCAAGGCGGCCCATATAGAGATTCGCAAAGCTCGGTGCGAATCTGGTCCCCATGGCCATCCCCAGTGTCTGTAAATAATATGTGTTATTAAACAAAAAATAATTATGTGTCAAAATGAAAAGTATAGCTTCAGTTACAAAGTCACGTCTCTCTTGTGTTATACTTAGATCTTCATTTAGATAATGGCTTGCTGTTTCTATCCCTGCTTTGTGCGGGATATTGGTGTATAAAGCCTGGACATCGAGGGTCATAAATGCCCACCCCTCTGTCCAACAAATCTCTGAAATTTTCTGTAAAAAGTGTTTTGTATCCTTAATATGAGAATTCAAATTGCTGACGTGACCCTGTAAATGAGCGTCCACAAATCGTGATAAATTAGAAGTGAGGGACCCAATACCTGAAATAATAGGACGCCCAGGAGGTGAAGTAAGTGATTTGTGAATTTTAGGTAAATGATAAAAAATGGGAGTGATAGGATGGGGACACACCAAAAATTTGTATTCGTCCTCTGTGATTGCACCCTCTGCTCGGGCCCTTATCAATAGGTCTCCATATTCCGCCTGATAGGAGGCGGTGGGATCCCCAGGTAGACTTTTATAATGTACTTCATCACACAGCTGTCTCTCCGCTTCCATAATATAATCTGAGCGATCTTGTATAATGATCCCACCCCCCTTATCGGCCGGTTTTATAACCAAGGCATTGATATCTTTCAATTCTTTCAATGCCTTTCTCTCCTGTTTAGTTAGATTGTTTTTAAAGGACATTGGATAGTATTTGTTTTTGTTTTTACTTTTATTATTGTCATTTTTATTCTTATTTTTACTTTTATTTTCACATATAGTTTTAAAGTCAGTTAGTGTCTTATTATAAAATAATGTAATTGCTGTGCTTTTCTGATTAAGGGGAAAAAATTGCGACTTCTTCCTAAATTTAGACTTAGTATCTCCATGCTTAGTGGTAGTATGATCATAAAGTAGAACTTCATCTGTGTTTTCTTTTAATAATTGTTCCAATGTTAAGATTCCTTCCTGATCTGTTTCATCTAAAATAATAGAGACACATTCTTCATTTTGGTTTTCCAGACATTTAGAAGCAAAGTACCTCTTTCTACAGAGGTCCCTAGTTATTTTATTTAAATCCAAAAATAATTCAAATAAGTTCGGTTCCTTACTTGGGGCAAAATTAAGACCCTTTTGTAAAAGTTTCGTCTGATCATTAGTTAATGTATGTGAAGATAAGTTGTGTATACCTACACTCATTTGTGTCTGGTCCACCTCGGTATTTTTGCCTCTCCCTCTCCTTCCTCTCCTTCTCTTGGTCTTTTTGGTGTATGATT
This sequence comes from Pseudophryne corroboree, assembly GCF_028390025.1. Taxonomy (NCBI): domain Eukaryota; kingdom Metazoa; phylum Chordata; class Amphibia; order Anura; family Myobatrachidae; genus Pseudophryne; species Pseudophryne corroboree. Next base: position 202,423,171 of record NC_086452.1, on the reverse strand, counting down.
GGTGAGTGTCTCGTATTGATTTGGATGAAAATATTTCTCTTTCTGGGGAAAATCCTTACCGGAGTCCCTTCTTCCTCTCCCTTCAGGTTTTCTGGGGGATGGTGATTTAGGTCTTACATCTGGTCTTTTTACAGGTGTCCTGTTAAATTCAGAATGTCTATACCGATAAGACTCATTTCTAGGACGAAATTGTCTAGGGTGCTGATATCTCCCACCTCTTTGGGGATACTTAGGGGTATAATGTTCCTGATCCCTAGTTGTCTGACTGTGATCTCTTCTAGGTTGTTTATTGTAAGTTCTGATCAAATTGTTTTTATAATCACCCTGATCCCTTGAGAGTTTTCTTTTTTTATTTGATACTAATTCACGTTCAAACCTCTCCACCCTAACATTAATTTGTTCATCCCTTTCTTTAAATGCAATCGTGTCCTTAAATTTAAGTAGTCTATCTTTCACTTCATCAATTTTAGTAGTAGTAGTCCTCACTTTCTCCTCTCTGTATTTAATCAATAATCTAATCAGTGAAAAGGAACAGTCATCTAATATATTCTCCCAATCTTTCTGCAATGTGGGGTTCTCATTAATAGAAAGATGCTTAAATATCCTTAAACCTCTTGGTATTATCCTCTCATCGAGGTATTTTTGCAAAGAGATGCCATCCCACCAGTTCCTCATCTCTTCTTTTAATAGATCCTCTAATTCATAAAATAATTTGTTCATGTCTGGAGAGCTAGAACATGTCTGTTCTTTTTGTGTGTGTTCATTCATAGAGAATACATATTGGTCTCTCCTCTTTTTCCTTTCATCATAACTTCTGAATTCAGTCATTTCTAACAAATTCACAGCCCAAAAGAATATACAAAAAGATTCTAGTATAATTTTAGTTACTCTAGTTCTTTTATTTATGTATTAGCTGCCTGGGATTTTCACCAAGTATATACAAAGACAACTTCACAGCCTCTCCATTTCTGAATTTTATTCTACTTTATTATATTATTTTTATCTTTAACAGCGCGATGTTTTCTAGATCCATATCACTTTGATTAAAAAATGGAGAACAAAAATGTGGAGGGTAAAATAGGGAAAGATCTAGATCCACTTCCACCTCGTGCTGAAGCTGCTGCCACTAGTCATGGCCTAGATGATGAAATGCCATCAACGTCGTCTGCCAAGGCCAATGCCCAATGTCATAGTAGAGAGCATGTAAAATCCAAAAAACAAAAGTTCAGTAAAATGACCCAAAAATCTAAATTAAAAGTGTCTGAGCAGAAGGAAACCCAGTTAGGAGAGGACTCCTCAGTCTTGCCAGTGAAATGGCCTGCAGGACTAATGACGTTCCTGACTGAGGAGGAAGTTGACGTTGAGGGAGTTGGTGGTGTGGCTTGCAGGAGCTTGGGTACAAGAGGAAGAAGGGATTTAGGTGTCAGTGGACTTTTTACGCTCTCACCCAAAGTTTCACAACTTGACAATGACTTCTGATGAATGCACAGCAGGTGATGTATAAGGGAGGATGTTCCTAGGTGTTTAATGTCCTTAACCCTACTTATTAGAGATTGACAGAGGCAACACATGGCTTGACACCTGTTGTCCGGATTTGTGGAGAAATAATCCCACACTGAAGAGGTGGCTTTTTTGGTATTTTGCCCAGGCATCGCAATGGGCTTATTCATCCCACGGACAACAGGTGTCTCCCCCAGTGCCTGATTTAAACAAACCACCTCACCATCAGAATCCTCCTCGTCAACTTCCTCCTCAGTGCCAGCAACACGCATATCATCATCCTGGTGTACTTCAACAGTGACATCTTCAATTTGAATATCAGAAACTGGACTGTGGGTGCTACTTTCAGCACTTGTAGAGGGCATGCAAGTGGTGAAAGGATCCACCTCTTCCCATCCAGTGTTGGGAAGGTCAGGCATCGCAACCGCCGACAAACTTGGACTCTCCTTGGGGATTTGTGATATCATCTTAGAACTCACAGTTCTTTGCTGTGCTTTTGCCAGCTTAACTCTTATCATTTTTCTAGCGGGAGGATGAGAGCTTCCATCGTCATGTGAAGCTGAACGACTAGTCCTGAACATTGGCCAGGGCCTTAGCTGTTCCTTGCCACTCCGTGTCGTAAATGGCATATTGGCAAGTTTACGTTTCTCCTCAGGGGTGTAGTATTGTATGCCGGCGCCGGGCTCCCGGTGACCAGAATACCGGCGCCCGAATCCCGACCGCCGGCATACCGAGAGCGTGGTGAGCACAAATGAGCCCCTTGTAGGCTCACTGCACTCACCACCCTGCGGGCACGTTGGCACGCTACGTGCGCCACGCTATTTATTCTCCCTCCAGGGGGGTCGTGGACCCCCAAGAGGGAGATAAAGTGTCGTTATTCCGGCTGTCGGGATCCCGACGCCGGTATACTGTGCGCCGGGATCCCAACAGCGGGCAAACTGAAGACACCCCTCCTCAGACCATTTCAATTTATTTTTTTGGGTCTTTTAACTGAACTTTTACTTTTTGGATTTTACATGCCCTCTACTATCACATTGGGCATCAGCCTTGGCAGACGACGTTGATGGCATTTCATCGTCTATGTCATGACTAGTGGCAGCAGCTTCAGCACTAGGAGGAAGTGGTTCTTGATCTTTCCCTATTTTATCCTCCAAATTTTTGATCTCCATTATTTTTCTGGAGATACATATTAATGTGCGTTACAGGAGAGCGTACCTCTACACCACACAGGGCAAACCCTGTGAAAATTATTTGGATTAAATATTAATAACCCCTTTATATGCAGTAAATAATATACAGCAAAGGACAGCACCACTGAATTTATATGGCAGCACCACTGGAATTATATGGCAGTATCACTGGAATTATACAGCAGTATCACTGGAATTATATGGCAGTACCACTGGACTGGATTTATCTGGCAGTAACTGGACTTATACACCTGTACCACTGGAATTATACTGCAGTATCACTGGAATTATACGGCATTATCACTGGAATTGTAATGCAGTACCACTGGACTTATACGGCAGTACCACTGAACTAGATTTATATGGCAGTATCACTGGACTTATATGCTAGTACCACTGGACATATATGGCAGTACCACTGGAATTATACGTCGGTACCACTGGAAAAATACGGCAGTATCACAGGACATATATACGGCAGTATCACTGGACATATACTGGACTGGATTTATACGCCAGTACCACTGGAATTATATGGCAGTACTACTGGACATATACTGCAGTATCACTGGATTTATATGCATATACAGCAGCACAGGGACACCACCACTGTACTTATGCAGGACAACACAGCACCACTGCAATGGACTGGACTTATACAGCAGCACTGGACATATGGCAGCAGAGGACACCACCACTGTGACTGGACTGATGCAGCACAATACACCACCACTGGACTGATGCAGCACAACACAGCACCACTGGACTGGACTTATACAGCAGCACTGGACATATGGCAGCAGAGGACACCACCACTGTGACTGGACTGATGCATCACAAGACTCTACCACTGAACTAATGCAGGACACTGAGGACGGAGACACGTCCTCTCTCTTCACTCTCCAATGCCGGAGTGAAAATGGCGGTGACACGCGGCTCCTTATATGGAATCCAACACCATCCGACAGCGGGATGATGACATTATGCCTCGTTCTGGTTTCTGAGCCAGGCTGGAAAACCCAAGCCTGACTCGGATCTGGGCTCGGGTAGTGAAGTTCAGGGGCGGTTCGCTTCTCAGGGAACTGAACCCGCTTATCTCTAATTACAATAATGCCCAGTAGGTGCCATTCCACACACCATGTAAATAATATTACCACTGTGTTAATCACAATGTAAAGTTGTTATTTGTTAAAAAAAACAGAAAAAAAAATTGTGTTCAGGGCCAGGCAGTGGCTGTGTCACAATAATGCTCAGTAAGTGTCGTGCCACAGCGTTAATAATATAAACACTGTGAGTAAATATTGATAAAGATCACTCAATGAAAGAGCAGGAGCATCAACTAAGTACTAGAGGTCACGGGCTGCAGGAGGCCGGCTGCCGGGAGCTGGGACTTACCCATCCAGGCTCTGTGGTTGGGTCATTTGCGGCGCTGCTGCCAGAGAGGCGGGCAGCAGAATGAGCGGTCAGCGGGCGGCGGTAAGTACGGGGTGCAGGGGGAGTTCAGCGGGCAGCGCGGGGAGCGTTCTGTGAGGCTGCAGCATCGGCGGCGCTGGGTTCAGGGTACCGCCATCTTGCTTCAGGCCACATGATCAGGGATCTGCTCCAGGCAATTCCCATGTGGCCAATCCCGGGAAGGAGAAGGGTATTTCTGGGAGCACTCTGGGGCATTCTGACACCAGTGCCACAGCTAGTCTACATGCTAGTGCTCTGTGCTCTGTGCTCTCAGTTTCCAGAGTGTGCTCTTTGAACCAAGTTTACATTACTATCCACAGCCTGTTTCTCAGCTCCTACCCGTGTGTTATGCATTCCTAGACCTACAACCATGCAAATCCTAAACTGCCGACACCGCACCGTCACTGTTCCTGTGCTGTCTCCGTCATTGCTCCAGTCTGCGAGGACCTGTCACGGATCACGGTATACTTGCTACCGCATCCACTCCAGAGCAGTCCGGTTCGGATCTTCAAGTACCATCCTCCAGCTCTTCCTCGTCTTTTCAAATTTCAAATGACTTAGTTTGAAAATGATCACTTCATGCGAAGGAACTTCATTCAGCAAGCCCGCTTACATCCCGGAGAGTTCGTTTCCATACTGGAATCCAGTTCAGAATTACCAGTTCCAGTCAGCGTACCCTAGACAACTAGGAGCTCAATCCAATCAGTTCACTTCCATCCCGGGGAGTCCACCTCCCAACCAAAGTCCAGTTCGGAATCACCAGTCCCAGCTAGTACATCCATGACACTAGTGCTGTACTAAAGGTGACCCAGGGTGCAGAAAATTAAGAAATGGCTTCTGTAATCATAATATTTCACAATGTTAAAAAGGGGTACAGGTGTCACCTATAAAACCAACATATCAATTGGACAAAAAGAAGAACACTAAGGCTGAAGACAGAGCCGGCCATAGGCATAGGCAAACTAGGCAATTGCCTAGGGCATTTGATATACCTAGGGGCATCATCAGCTTCTGCTGATTAAAATGATTTGCGGCATGCCTATATTCTGTATGTAGCATTTCATATGCAGATACAGCCACAGTCTCACACAGTATATTGGCATGCAGCATATCAGTTTAATCAGCAGAAGCTGCTTGTGCATCCTAGCCACATATCAATGCAAATAAGATGCATTTTCATAAAAAAAAAGTGCCCGACGTTAGCATTGATGCAAGATTTGTGAGGACACATCTGTATCCAAGCAGAGGCAGAGGTCACAGTGTTAGTGGAAGTGTGAGTGCTGTGTGCATGTGAGTGGGTTGGTTGTGCAGTAGTGTTCAGAATATGTGTAAGGAGCATTATGTGTGTCATGTAAAAATGCATTAATAATGGGCAGCATATGTGTAAAGGGCCACTATGTGTGTCATTATGTGTATAAGGGCATTAATAATGTGCGGCATATGTGTAACAGGGTACTACTGTATGTGTGTCATTATGTGTATAGGGGCACTAATAATGTGCAGCAAATGTGTAGGGGGCACTATGTGTGTCATTATGTGTATAAGGGCATTAATAATGTGTGGCATATGTGTAAGGGACATTATGTGTAAAAGGGCATTAATAAAGGTTGTCATAATGTGTAAGGTGCATTATGTTTATAAGGACATTAATGTGTCTCATATGTGTAAGGGGCATTACTGTGTGGTTTTGTGTATAAATGCATTACTAATGTGTGGCATTATGTGTATAAGGTGCTCTACTATGTGGCGTTGCAAATAGAAAGGGCACTACTGTGTCGTCTAATGTGAATAAAGAGCAATAAGGTGTGGTGTAATGTGAATAAGGAGAAATTCAGTGTGATGTAATGTGAATAAGGGGCTCTACTGTGAGGAGTAACATTTATAAGGTAAAGTGATACTACTGTGGGATGTAATATGAATTATGGACACTATCGCAAGATAAAATGTGAATAAAGTTACAGTACTGTGTGGCGTAATTGGAATTGGAGTTACTATTGTGTAGCTATGCCCCTGCCCAGCAAGAAGATGCCCCTTTTTGGGCTGTGCGTCAAATGTGCGAACTGTTCCTATTTAAAATATAGGGGGTACAAGGACTGCTATGGGTGAGGGGTGATGGTGCTGGGAAGGAGGTGCAAGGTCAGAGGCAGAACCAGCATATTGGTTAGGGCCGGCTCTGGCTGAAGAACAAACTGTGTGTTCAGTAGAGTCTAGGACTGTCCACGTTAGCTATATGTTATGTTTAACGTATTTGGAACCCACGTGTTCGGGTGGTACAGGAAGGATTCCAAATACAATTCATGAAACTGCAACTAAACTGAGATATGCGGCTGACCCTAAACCGCCTGGTCTTAATAGGGAACAAGGTATCAACCGAGATCAGGAAGGTACAATGGGGAATCTAACTAAGGAAAACACTACCACAAAGAAAAAGGATTAAATGTAATCAAAAACTACCTTATATGCGGCACGGCTGCCAAAACCACAACAACCAAGGTAACGCTTTTAACCGCCAACACGAACCCGTCGTACGATGGCAAAAACAGCAATAGCGGAAACCTCCACCAGAAAAAGTACACAGAAAGCAGAGAAAGAAAAGTATGGCCTCTGCCGCAATTTGCGGCAGATCCGCTATTCACAATACCCGGAATGGAGCACGCAGGGAGAGAGCAGGAATCTAAGCTCCGGATACAAGACTTCTCCAGAGGAACTGGGATCGAACTCCTTTGACCTGACTTCAGGAAAGCAGTGCACAGGATGCTGGAACGTCCAGGCTGAAAGCAGGGTTTATCCTGAGGCAGGTTCAGGCTACCAGGAACTGCAAGCTAGGAGCTGGAATACACCAAAGACAGGGACTGACTAAGCTGGAAGGGGTCTGGGACTGAGGGTCGACAGCACAAAGGTCGACACACCTTAGGTCGACGCCAATTGGTCGACACACCTTAGGTCGACATGGACAAAAGGTCGACATGGACAAAAGGTCGACATGGAAAAAGGTCGACATGGGTTTTTTATGTGTTTTTTTTGGTGTCGTTATCTTCGTAGAGTGACCGGGAACCCCAATTAGTGCACCGCGTCCCCTCGCATGGCTCGCTTCGCTCGCCATGCTTTGGGCATGGTGCCTTCGCTCCGCTACCGCTTCGCTCGGCACACTTTACCGTTCCAATCGTAGTCCACGTGGATCGTTAAGTATGAAAAGGTTCAAAAAAAGAAAAAAATCGTGAAAAACTCATGTCGACCTTTTTCCATGTCGATCTTGTTCCTGTCGACCCTTTGTCCATGTCGACCTAAGGTGTGTCGACCAATTGGCGTCGACCTAAGGTGTGTCGACCTTTGTGCTGTCGACCTGGAGTCCGGATACCGCTGGAAGCTATCACCGGTGGGGCTATACTAACCTGGCTCCCATAAAAAGGCCCTACAGGCCAATCACAGGAGGGTCAGGCAGCCCAGCCCCCCGCACAGAGCTGGATTAAGGCCTCGGGGGGCCTGGGGTACTTAAGACAGGGGGGCCCTAAGATTTAAAATTAAAATCATATATATATGTATTATATACACACACCTTTATATATACACATATATATATATATGTATATATATACACACACAATATATATATATTGTAACGCTGTAAGGGTACAAGGTGCCGTTTCCTGGGATAAATGGCAGCCTGCAGCAGCTGAGGAACCACACAAGTCCAGTTTCCGGTACAACTGGCCCCAGCCAGTTGTTTATTAGACAGAAAATAAAACAAACAGCAAAAGAAAATACCTTGCCTGTCCAGCACTAACTAAACACAAGATGTTCCTAACTATCACTAAACAAAACACAGAGTTCTCCAGTACCCTGTATAGCTCACTTGTATCAGGAAGCGTGTGTCTCTCTCACAGAGATCCTGCAGTCTTCCCAGGAAGTCTGCACACCCTAATCAGGCCAGCAGCTCTATAACCCTCTTACACAGCTGAAAGCCTGATTAGCCTTCTGTGAGGCCAAAGACCCGAACTGGGCCCAATGTCTGGAACTTGCCCCATCTCTCTTTCAGGGTCCTTACCCAGCTTTTCCAACAAACTGAAAAGGTTCTGACAAAACAAAACAAAACAAAAACATATTCTTAGAAGTTTTCATTTTTCTAATACATGTAAGACAAGAACCTGGGACAAACATACCTGCCCTCAAACACTATCCCAGTGTTCTTGTCACATATCCCCCTCCCCTGTTTCGACCTAGGGGCCGGAACACTTGTAGCCCCCAGACAGAAGATGCGGGACAATGCATCTGCGTTGGCCAATTGTGTACCCGGTCTATGTTCGATAGTAAACTTAAAATCCTGCAACGCTAGAAACCATCTAGTTACCCGAGCATTCTTGCCTCTATTTACATATATCCATTTTAAAGGGGCATGATCCGTCACTAGTCTGAATGGTCTACCCAAGAGGTAATATCTCAAGGTATCTAGTGCCCACTTAATGGCCAAAGCCTCCTTTTCCACAATGGCATACCTTTTTTCATGCTCATTGAGTTTCCTACTCAAATAAATGATAGGGTGTTCGTCCCCATCTCTGGTTTGGGACAGAACAGCACCTATCCCTACCTCTGAGGCATCTGTCTGTACCACAAATTCTTTTGAAAAATCTGGTGTTATCAACACCGGTTGTGAACACAAAGCCACTTTTAACGCTTGGAACGCTTTTTCTGCATCAGGGTTCCATTTCACCATATTTGACTGCTTCCCTTTGGTAAGGTCTGACAACGGCACCACTGTGGTCGCAAAATTGGGAATAAACCGTCTATAGTACCCAGTAATTCCCAAAAAAGCCCTTACCTGTTTTTTATTCACTGGACGAAGCCAGTTTTGAATAGCATCAATTTTATTCAATTGGGGCCTAATCAGACCTCTGCCTATGGTGAAGCCCAAGTATTTGACCTCCTCCATTGCGAGGCAGCACTTCTTTGGGTTAGCAGTTAACCCTGCCTCTCTGATTGAGTCCAGTACTGCTTGTACTTTAACCAAATGGGACCCCCAGTCTGTACTGTGAATTACCACATCATCCAAATAGGCAGCTGCATATTTTCTATGGGGCCTCAAAATTTTATCCATTGCCCGTTGAAAGGTTGCTGGAGCCCCATGCAACCCAAAGGGTAACATCTTATACTGGTACAGCCCCTCTGGAACCGAGCAGGCTGTTTTTTCTTTGGCGCTATCAGATAAAGGTATTTGCCAGTAACCTTTGGTCAGGTCCAATGTGGTGAGAAACCTGGCTGTTCCCAGCCTTTCTACAAGCTCATCCACACGGGGCATGGGGTATGCGTCAAACTTGGACACCTCATTTAACTTACGAAAGTCATTACAGAAGCGTATGCTACCATCGGGCTTCGGGATGAGCACTATGGGACTGGACCACTCACTGTTAGACTCCTCTATGACTCCAAGTTCTAACATGGTTTAAACTTCTTTAGAAATAGCTTCTCGCTGAGCTTCAGGAATCCTATATGGCTTTAAATGAACCCTGACCCCTGGTTCTGTGACAATGTCATGTTTTATTATGGTCGTTCGGCCAGGCAGCTCTGAAAATATCTCCCTATTTTGGATGAGAAATTCTTTAACCTGATTGTTCTGATCAGCTGATAATGTCTCTGACACCTTCACTGCGGGAAGCAACCGGGGTGAAGACACCGAAGGGCAAGGCTCCGCTGACAGAGACAACCTATCTTTCCAGGGTTTGATTAAGTTAACATGGTAGATCTGTTCGGGTTTTCTCTTTCCCGGCTGGTATACTTTGTAATTAACCTCATTCACTTTTTCCCTAATCTCAAATGGACCCTGCCATTTAGCTAGGAATTTGCTTTCCACAGTGGGTACCAAAACAAGAACTCTATCTCCAGGAGCAAATTCCCGTATCTTGGCACTCCGGTTATAGACCCTCTGTTGAGCACTTTGGGCCTGTTCCATGTGCTCTCTGACAACAGGTACCACGGCTGCAATCCTATCCTGCATTTGTGTTACATGTTCAATAACGCTTCTATAAGGAGTGGGCTGTCCTTCCCACGTCTCTTTGGCAACGTCCAACAGCCCTCTGGGGTGTCTACCATACAACAAATCAAATGGAGAAAATCCCGTAGAGGACTGAGGAACTTCTCTGATGGCCATTAACAAGTAGGGCAACAAACAATCCCAGTTTTTCCCATCTCTCTCAACAACCTTTTTTAACATACTTTTTAATGTTTTATTAAACCTTTCCACCAACCCGTCAGTTTGGGGATGGTAGATGGACGTCCTGAGGTGAGTGACCTTAAATAATTTGCACAATTCTTTCATGATCCTTGACATAAATGGAGTACCTTGGTCAGTCAAAATTTCTTTTGGTATTCCCACTCTACTAAAAACCTGCACCAGCTCCCTAGCTATCGCCTTGGTTGTGATAGTGCGTAAAGGGACAGCCTCAGGATATCGAGTGGCATAGTCCATAATTACCAGGATATACTGATGGCCCCGAGCAGACTTTAACAAGGGCCCCATGAGATCCATGGCTATTCTGTCAAACGGGACCTCTATAATAGGCATGGGAACTAGTGGGCTCCTGAAATGGGGTCTAGGGGCATGATACTGGCATTCAGGACAGGAAGAACAATATTCAGACACTTCTTTATAAACCCCTGGCCAAAAGAACCTTTGTAAAACTCTTTCAGTGGTTTTTTCTGCCCCTAAATGTCCTGCGGTAACGTGACTATGAGCTAAATCTAGTACCATTCTCCGATAAGGTTGGGGAACTACCAGCTGTTCCACCACATCCTCACCCTTTTTGACAATGTGGTACAAGAGCTCATTACAGATGGCCATGTGGGGATACGTAACCCTGTCACCTGGTACCACAGGTTCCCCATTAACAAACTTAACATTCTCTCTAGCCTTTATTAAGGTAGGATCCTTTAACTGTTCAGACGCAAACAGATACTTCTTTACCTCCAGGTCAGGCACGCTTTCAGTTCTAACTACTATGTCTCTGTTCCCAGCAAGAGGGTCCTCACTGGACTCCCCATCTGTCACTTCCCCAGCCAAACTAGCAAAAGGCAAAGGGTCAGAAAGTTCCGAAGACACACGTACATCCATAAAATCACCGGTATTATCAACTGGCTCTTTACTTCTCACATCTGTTGATAACCGTGATTCCCACAGTTTCCAAAAATGAGGAAAATCCCTCCCTATTATGGCCTCATGCACCAAGGTGGGGACCAGTCCCACTTTAACCATTGCTGACCCACAACAAGTTTCTATATTCACTTCAGCAGTGACATAATGTTGGGTATCCCCATGTATGCAAGTTACCCCAATAGGTATTTGCTGGACCTTTAAAGGGTTCACTAACCCAGCTTTCACGAGGGTAACTAAACTTCCTGAATCTAGCAAGGCCTCTACCCGGTTACCCTCTAAGAACACAACACACATTTGTTTTTCCAGCTCAGGTGAAGGTACCACAGTACAGGCTAACCTAGCAAAGAAAGACATTCTGCGACATTCAAAGGCAGCATCACAGTGCATGGGTTCTTGCGTGACTGGGCAATTGGCAATAACATGACCTGGCATACCACACCTAAAACATTTAACAACACGATTATCAACCCGTTTGGGCAGCACAGACCGTTCTAGCCCCATTGGCCTGTCTCCAGGGCCAGTGTTTACAGTCTCTCCAGCCTTGCGTTCTCTTAACCGCCCAGCAACGTTTTCCCACGGAACAGTCTTACCAGTCTTTACTGAAGGGCGCTGTCGAGGATCTATGGGTTGCTGGGTGGTCATCAGTAGTTCCTCTGCTGCCAAATACCTCTCTACCATGTCCACTAATTGGTCAGCAGTACCCGGGTTTCCATGGCTCACCCACTTGCGCAGGACCATGGGCAAAGATCTCAAGTAGCGGTCCATGACGACTCTTTCAACCATCTGGGGACCAGTTAATGTCTCTGGCTGTAGCCATTTTTTTGTTAGCTGGATAAGGTCGTGCATCTGGGAGCGCGGAGGCTTCTCCATGGCGTACACCCAACGGTGCACCCGTTGTGCTCGTACTGACAGCGTGACTCCCAGGCGGGCCAGGATCTCAGTCTTTAGTTTATCATAGTCCCGAGCCTCAGCAGGGCTTAAATCAAAGTAAGCTTTTTGGGGCTCACCTGACAGGAAAGGTGCCAGCAGACTGGCCCACTGTGCTTTCGGCCAGTTCTCACGCTCGGCAGTCCTTTTAAACGTGGTCAGATAGGCCTCCACATCATCAGCCTCTGTCATTTTCTGCAGGAAGTGACTGGCCCGTATAGAACTAGAGCTGGTCGGAGCACTGACGGCCACATCTCCAACCCGAGCTGCAAGTCTCTGCACCACTTCTGCTAAGGCCTCTCTATCCTGACGCTGTTGCCTCCAATTTTCCTCCATAGCCATCTGCTGCTGTCTGTTGGCCTCTTGCTGAGCCACTGTAGCTTGCAGCAGGGCTTTAAGCAGTTCCTCCATGTCGACAGATTTTTCAGGCGGCTTTGTAGCTGCTTTCACCCAGGACATATATCAAACCCTCGGGGTGAATCTCAGCAACTTCACACTGTGCTGTATCTGCATAAACCACCGTTTTCTGCAGGCCTCATGAAGCTGCTGCTTTCACTTATGCGCAGAGCGGTGTGCCCGCATTCTCCACCAAGTTGTAACGCTGTAAGGGTACAAGGTGCCGTTTCCTGGGATAAATGGCAGCCTGCAGCAGCTGAGGAACCACACAAGTCCAGTTTCCGGTACAACTGGCCCCAGCCAGTTGTTTATTAGACAGAAAATAAAACAAACAGCAAAAGAAAATACCTTGCCTGTCCGGCACTAACTAAACACAAGATGTTCCTAACTATCACTAAACAAAACACAAAGTTCTCCAGTACCCTGTATAGCTCACTTGTATCAGGAAGCGTGTCTCTCTCACAGAGATCCTGCAGTCTTCCCAGGCAGTCTGCACACCCTAATCAGGCCAGCAGCTCTATAACCCTCTTACACAGCTGAAAGCCTGATTAGCCTTCTGTGAGGCCAAAGACCCGAACTGGGCCTAATGTCTGGAACTTGCCCCATCTCTCTTTCAGGGTCCTTACCCAGCTTTTCCAACAAACTGAAAAGGTTCTGACAAAACAAAACAAAAACATATTCCTAGAAGTTTTCTTTTTTCTAATACATGTAAGACAAGAACCTGGGACAAACATACCTGCCCTCAAACACTATCCCAGTGTTCTTGTCACAATATATATATATATATATATATATATATATACACATGTATATATATAGAAAAAGAAGAAGATTTCCCAAAGGAGCTTGTATTAGTGCTCTGGTATATGACAGTATAAATAGTATCCTTATATTATTATTCTTAAAAAAGGATTTTATTTCCTTTAAAGATACAATACATAAAATTGTTCAATTACATTCTATGATACTTTTTACACGAGATGATTGAAAACAATGTTCCATTCTTAATCATATAATGGTGCCTCTTGAAGAATGCAATAGTTGTCTCAAAAACCCAACGCGTTTCGTCCAACGGACTTCATCGGGGGCTCTACAATCAAGAGACTTCAATACAGATAATCAGCACATAAATCTTCAATAAGTAGACACATTGCCAGAACAGTATTGGATAAAATTCACCTCATGGATTATCACTTTGCTTATTCAAAAGCTTATAAGACAATTAATTCCCAGGATTGGGCCAGAATTGTTTTTACAAAGAGTCAGTATGAATGACTGTCGCAATGCCTCTCTGTAGTTCACACTGTTCCAATCAGCTGGCCCAATCCTGGGAATTAATTGTCTTATAAGCTTTTGAATAAGCAAAGTGATAATCCATGAGGTGAATTTTATCCAATACTGTTCTGGCAATGTGTCTACTTATTGAAGATTTATGTGCTGATTATCTGTATTGAAGTCTCTTGATTGTAGAGCCCCTGATGAAGTCCGTTGGACGAAACGCGTTGGGTTTTTGAGACAACTATTGCGTTCTTCAAGAGGCACCACTATATGATTAAGAATGGAACATTGTTTTCAATCATCTCGTGTATAAAGTATCATAGAATGTAATTGAACAATTTTATGTATTGTATCTTTAAAGGAAATAAAGTCCTTTTTTAAGAATAATAATATAAGGATACTATTTATACTGTCATATACCAGAGCACTAATACAAGTTCCTTTGGGAAATCTTCTTCTTTTTCTATCTCTGTATTGTACCCCACCTAACAGGGGGTAATCCTGAAGTTGTAGCTTATTCATACAGCGCGTTAATTAGGTCTAAACCCGATATTGTTTATACATATATATATATTGTTCTAGTGGTAAATCGGTTGCGCCTTCAGTGTTTGTATGTAAATTGTTGCAAATCCTTGAGTGATAGTTAAAATGTGCGTACCAGACATACGTAGAACATTCGCCTTGTTTGAGGTATCTTTACATCTGGATAATCCTTACTCGTACTGATTCTCCATTCCCATCCGTCCAAGCGTTGGTGTGGAGTTTGTACGTATATGCAAAAAATGTGTGTCAGAATGCTGCTCTTAAACAAAGTGACTTGGTGCTATATTTCGTGCAACTTTAACAGTAAAGTGAATATGTGCAAAGAAAAGTGCTGTACGTGCTTGTTATATATATATATGAATAAAAATGAATAAATACGAATAAATATTTTATTTTACTGGCAGTGTGCAAATTCCCTTAGGTAATGTGCTTATATACCACTTATTGAGGGTGCAACACCATATGGCTCAGTAGTCAAAAGAAGCACTTACATCTAGAGTTGAAATGATTTAATAGGATGCTGCCATCATTCCATCATCAGACTTATGGACCTTAAAAAAAGGGTTCCCATGTGGGATGGAAAAAAGCCTCTGATAGTGTAGTATTATTTAAAAAACATTTAATAATACATAAAACGACAAAAAACATACAGATGGACTCGTACAATTTTAAAAATGCATATAAGCTTATCTGTTAATTCCTCAGATAGGAGCGGAGTGCCGGTATATGCCCAACGCGTTTCGTCCCTTAGTTCATATCTGGGACTTCCTCAGGCCATTGACCCCTAAAAATTGTACGAGTCCATCTGTATGTTTTTTGTCGTTTTATGTATTATTAAATGTTTTTTAAATAATACTACACTATCAGAGGCTTTTTTCCATCCCACATGGGAACCCTTTTTTTAAGGTCCATAAGTCTGATGATGGAATGATGGCAGCATCCTATTAAATCATTTCAACTCTAGATGTAAGTGCTCCTTTTGACTACTGAGCCATATGGTGTTGCACCCTCAATAAGTGGTATATAAGCACATTACCTAAGGGAATTTGCACACTGCCAGTAAAATAAAATATTTATTCGTATTTATTCATTTTTATTCATATATATATATAACAAGCACGTACAGCACTTTTCTTTGCACATATTCACTTTACTGTTAAAGTTGCACGAAATATAGCACCAAGTCACTTTGTTTAAGAGCAGCATTCTGACACACATTTTTTGCATATACGTACAAACTCCACACCAACGCTTGGACGGATGGGAATGGAGAATCAGTACGAGTAAGGATTATCCAGATGTAAAGATACCTCAAACAAGGCGAATGTTCTACGTATGTCTGGTACGCACATTTTAACTATCACTCAAGGATTTGCAACAATTTACATACAAACACTGAAGGCGCAACCGATTTACCACTAGAACAATTTTGAAATCTGAGTTCCTTTGGGAATTGGACATTTTGAAATCTGGTTGCGACACCATTAACCTTGGGAGTGTTTTTATTAATTTTAAACTAATTTTAAAATAACTTTGTTTTGCACTAACTCATGCGTAATTTATGATCTCCCATCTTAGGGATATCTGGTGACAATGCTAAATTCCTTTGTCGTATAAACAACCCTTTATGAAGTCTAAGAACACTGTACGCTGTTTGCTTAAGAAGTACCGTAATGGTACGCTAGTTGCGTAACGATCGCTCAGCAGTAAGCGAGACGCTCAAGCGTCACGTTCGCTCACGGCCCAGTGATCACAGGACACGTTATTGGTTATGACTAGAGTAATGATTCGCTATGGCGTGGCTTACGCTCAAGACCACGAGGTCACCAGCGGCGCAGACGCTCACAGCACTATACTTCGATATTAAACCTTTCAACAATGATATACACAGAATACCTTAATGTGAGTACAGGGTGTAAGTGCAACCTTGTGTAACCTGACTAACTACAAAGCTGCTTGAGCGTCACCGACGCTCAAGTGAACACTTAACACTATAGAAAATACACAGATACTGGTTTAGGTTCCAAAGCCTATTAACTGTATTATATCTAATATATTTGTAAAAGGGGATAACAGTACAAATGATACACTACAATATAACAGAGACTTCCTAACCACAGAACTAAACAATAATACAAAAAGACAATACTACACTGACCTAAATGCAATACAATACAATACTATCTAATACAATATAATACTAGCCTAGTCTAGGGGAGATATGAGAGAACAGAACAGAGAGAGAGAGAGAGAGAGAGATGAGAGAAATTGGCTCACAGAAAGACAATGATTACGGAGAGAAAACTTACGCACAAGGGGAAACGATCGCATGCGCCTGGACATCCAGCACCCGATTTTCAGCAATGAGAACCGTTGAAGAGTGAGAGCTGGATGTGGTCGGCCTGCCTATTTATGCCCCACACACAATGCAATCTCCTGGTCCTACAATCCCATTGTCCATTGGCCGAAGGAATTCGGCCCTGCATCATAACAAAAGGTCATAGGGTGATTCATACAGGTGGGCTGTGACGATTTCCAACAGCTCAGGTGGGTGGGAAACTGGGTTTCCCGCCGCATACCTGAGTATGTGTAAATAATAGAAATGGACATAAACTTCTTATGTCCATAACTATTCGCACGAGCGATTAATACGCTCCAAACCAACACCGGAATATTACTAATTAAATACTCTTCCGATGGGTACCAAACACTGCTGTATGATTCCTGTCAGACCCTTCGTACAATACAAAGAGGGATTCCTTTAAACAGGGACCTTCTATTTTAACCAGACTTTCAGAATCTATCAAGGTGACCATGATCTACAAACTACATTAATTGTGAACATTTGTAACGAATGAGTCGCACGCTACGACTACATAAACTCTACCGTAAATACGCATACCGCGCCTGCGAGTGCACGCTATTGCGGGTATGCGCCTTCACGGGAGAGCGTACGCATGCGCAGCGCGGACCAGTGTGCGGTGCAAATATTGCAACGTGCATAGAGACATTTTTCTGACTTTGACAGTCCACCCTTTGGCAGTCAATAATAACTGCCACCTTCTAAAATATTTAAGGAGAAAAATGTAAGTCAGGGGTTAATTGATTTCCATGGTTGGGTAGGGGAGAAGAGTGGAGTAGGTGTGAAGAGGGTATGACCTAGTGAGAAAGCAGAAGCATGTGTGTATGAGTCCATGTTTGGAGGGTCATGTATCATCGTGCCGTACGTGTGGTAAATCAAGCTTCGAGGTATTGCGAAGTATACATTTGAATTCCTTCTTATCCTGTGGTACAGGTCTGTGGATGGGCTGTCAAACTCTACCGAGCTCATTTCGGCTGTGGTTGTAACAAAATGGGGATGCACATTTTAGTTGATGATACATGAATGGGGGAGGTATGTGGTTGCTGCTATCTGTGCCTGTATTCCCTATCGTCTATGTGTGTCGTTACCTGGGGGTTGTAGAGATGAAGATAAAGAACACTTACGAAAAATGCAATGATATTCTATGTCAGGGAAATGTACATCTGTTGTTGAAGTTGTGTTCGGTATCTGTTGAGAGTCGTCTTCTTTGCGCTGTATTGCTCCTTGGGCATGAGCAAATAGCTTTGTCTGAGCCATCAGATTTACAAAAATGTTGGGCTAGCGTGAGTTTAAAAATACTAGGGAAACTGGGGATCCATGGCAAAGTTCATCAAGTGTCCATATTTAAAGTTGTCAAATCTTCTTCTTTGGTGCTTGTCTGTTGTCTGTATAGCGTCTCGTCAACTTCCTCGTCCAAGGGGGTCTTTGTATCTTGGAGAAAAGCAGAAAAACAGGTGAAAGAAACGGACCGTATAATCGCATTTTCATCACATTCTGGTTTCTATCATTGGGTCATAAATCAAATCCAGGTTAATTACAGTTTCCTCGCTCCTCAAGCTCATCACTCTTGTACTTTGTTTGCACCTCATTAAAGCCTGCCCGCATCTAAATATCAATCCAATCGATATAATGACACCCAAGATACATAGTAGAAACTTTCCAACATCCATTATGACTCCTTGAGCCCAGTCTCCCAAACCGGAGAACCAATTTCGCGGGTTCAACCATGACACCCAACTAGTCAGCTCATTACCTACAGCAGCAAGGGTGAGATTGTGTTTTCGACGAAATTCCCACTTCAATTGGAGAATATCGTCCATCTTTTGGTCTATGACCTCTACCGGATCCTCGGTGCTATTTGTGATATACGTGCAACACTTTATGCCGTACTGTGTTGCCAATGTAACACAATATCCGCCTGTTACTGCTGTAAGATAATTAAGAACCATCCTATGCTGAACTAGTTCTGTTTTGTAAGCTTGAAGTTCTCTTCCAGTGTATCTAAACGTGTCATCATACATTTCAGTGATATTATCTAACAAATTGGCGAGTGCGGAAATGTATCTATAATTCATCACACCTCGAGCGGTGCGAGTGAAATCTAACGCTACCAGAACCTGAATCCCGGTGGATTCATGGATAAGATCAGAGGCCGGATGCTCTAACCTTTCTGACAGTTGTCTTTTAACTCGGTGCTCGTAATGAGTGTGAGTATAAGGAGCTTGGGCACCACGGTGTATGTCCTTCATTTTGTCATGTGTAACAGTCATCACTTCAGGCAATACTTTTCCAATATAACACAATCCTTCAGAGTTTGGGGCAAGCCACTTGTACGCCTTTCTCCCGCATATGAAATATGCGTCATCGGGGAGAACATAAGGGACGGAGAAGGACATGACCATGTTACAAACCTTCCAGGTGAAATCTCCTGACCCTAATTCTTCCAACTGCTTAATGCACGTATCAGTTTGTACGATATGTGCACAGTATCCTGGTGATACCTCTCCAACTCTAGTAATCCTATTTCCTAAGGTATATCGATACCGAAAAGATTTTCCTCTACTGGCTATATGGCGTACGAGCTCTGTATCTGTAGGCATTCTATCTGCTCTGTGTGAAAAGGTCATGGTAAGGTTGCTCCACGACACTTCCCAATTTCCCGGTTTTCTGGGATTGGAGATGTTGAAACATAAGAGGGACCTATCCACATGGTATTGGTGGAGCTTCAAACTAGGAGGGCTGGAGACGTTAAACCTCTGATCCACCGGTCTCCCACCACTTAGCTCAAGTACCTCCCCTAACGTTAAAGGAAATGGTACTAGCCCTGATTTGCTGTGACCCTGAGGTACTTGAGAGCATACCCAACAATCTGTTTGGTTTAACACGTTACCCACTAAGGAGTGATAGTCACTCAATGGATGCCGGTCCATATGGATATTAAAACTAGATTGGCATTTCTTTATGCACCCATCTTCAACCAGATTATCACAGAGCCTACAGATACAATTTTCTTCAGCTAACAATCCATCACAATTTCTTCTATCGGATCGTTTTCTGATACTCGCCTTTGCTTGTTGGTTTGGTTGATCTTGGAAAACTACGCCTCCATCATCATAATCGGAACCCATTCCAGAACCTCTTTCGACCTCTATGGTACTCTCGCCGGAACAGACTGCTCTGGTCAACATCATGGTTAACATCAAAATCCGGATCACAGTCTCTTGGGGCAAGTCCATCTTTGAGGAGGAAATAGAGAAGAATGAGAAGGGGGAAAAAGAAATTTCAAGGGAGAGGGGCTGGGAAGTGGAGAAAAACAATAAAAGGGAGAAGGGAGTCGACAACTGCTTTCGGTCTTCAAGGCTCAGGTGCCGCCTCAGTCCTCCTGGAACAGACACTCTAGTGATACAACCTCTACCGTCTGTTCCTTATCACGGGACTTCTCTGGATCAGCAACCTTTTTGCAGTGGGATGAATGGACCCAAGTCTCTCTCTCAGCAACCTTCAATGCTGTGGTGCTAGTCAATAAGACCTGGTATGGTCCTTCCCATCTATCAATAAGACAACCTGAGCGTAGAAAATTTCGTATCATTACATACTCCCCAGGTTCAATGTCATGACAATTACTACCTGGTAAATCAGGAATCACCAACTTCAGATTATCATTTTGACTCCTCAACTGCTTACTCATGTTAATCAAGTACTTTACAGTTACTTCATTGTTACATTTCAAATCATCCTGAGGGTTAATCATGACATGCGGTTGTCGACCAAACAAGATTTCAAAAGGGGACAGATTAAGAGGGGACCTGGGAGTGGTTCTGATGCTATACAAAACAATGGGTAAAGCTTCTGGCCACGTCAATCCCGTCTCTGCCATTACTTTACTCAATTTATTTTTAATAGTGCTGTTCACTCTTTCGACCTTCGCACTCGCCTGTGGACGGTACGGAGTGTGCAGCTTACTATCAATTCCCATCAACTTACACATTCCTTGAAAGACATCACCTGTAAAATGGGTACCCCTATCACTTTCAATGATTCTAGGGATACCATATCTACATACAAATTCCTGCACAATTTTCTTAGCTGTAAACATGGCAGTATTTGTAGCTGCTGGAAAAGCTTCGACCCAATTCGAGAAAACATCTATACAAACAAGTACATATTTCAAATTTCGACATGGGGGTAATTGAATGAAGTCAATTTGTATTACCTGGAAAGGGCCGCCGGCAGGTGGGATATGGGATGGTTCTGTAGGTATTGCTTTTCCAATATTCTTTCTCAGACAGGTAAGGCATGACATTGCTCTTTTACTCGCATGAGAGGAGAATCCTGGGGCGCACCAGTATGCTCTTACCAATTTGCACATCCCCTCCTTGCCTAGATGAGTCAGCCCGTGAGCTGCTTCAGCCAGACATGGAAGGTATGCCCTGGGGGCCACCGGTTTACCATGTCCATCCGTCCAGAGCCCTGAGGACTCCTGGCCATATCCCTTTGCCTTCCAGACTGCTCTTTCCTGTGTGGAACACAAATTCTGCATCTCACACAACTTCTGTGTGTTGATGGTATTAAATACCATCAGTTGTGTGGTGTCTGTCTGTATGGGGGTAGCAGCTGCAAGCTTTGCGGCTTCGTCTGCTCGGCTGTTACCAAGGGATACTGGGTCTTGGCTATATGTATGTGCTTTACATTTGATAACAGCCACTCTGTCGGGTTCCTGTATCGCTGTTAGAAGCCTTTTTATATGAGCTGCATGCGCTATCGGTGTGCCAGCTGCCGTCATGAAATTTCTGAGCCGCCATAGGGCTCCGAAATCATGTACTACCCCGAAGGCGTATCTAGAATCGGTGTAGATATTGGCAGACTTACCCTTAGCCAATTCACATGCTCTGGTTAGGGCGACCAGTTCAGCAACCTGGGCTGAGTGAGGTGGGCCTAGCGGTTCCGCTTCTATGGTGTCTTGGTCATCTACGACTGCGTATCCAGTACACAAGTCTCCCGAGTCTGACTGTCTGTGACAACTACCGTCCGTGTAGAACGTGAGTTCTGCATCTTCCAGTGGATTGTCACTGATGTCAGGCCTTGCGGTAAAATTTTGGGTCAAATATTCCATACAATCATGTGTATCTTCCTTTGCATTAAATCCTCCTTCCCCATCACTCTCACCTTCCACCCTTTGTGCCTGACCAGGCACACCTGGGAGAAATGTTGCAGGGTTTAATGCACTGCATCTCCTTATGGTGATGTTTACTGGGGCCATTAATGCCAATTCCCATCTTGTAAACCTTGCTGATGAGACGTGTCTGGTTTGGGCAGAATTCAATAAGGCAGATACCGCATGCGGTGTATGGATTGTGAGGTTGTGGCCTAGCACGACATCTTCGCTTTTCGTCACTAGCAATGCTATCGCCGCAACGCTACGCAAGCATGTGGGGAGGGATCGCGCTACCGTATCTAGCTGGGCGCTGTAGTATGCAATTGGCCTGCTGGCATCACCGTGTTTTTGTGTTAGTACACCTGCTGCGCACCCAGCACTTTCTGTTCCGTATAGTTCAAAGGGTTTCCCATAGTCTGGCATACCTAGTGCTGGTGCCTGCGTTAGGCATTGCTTGAGTCTCTCAAATGCTGTTTCAGATTTGTCTGTATGCGAAATCCGATCAGGTTTGTTTGAAGAGACCATTTCCTGCAAAGGTAGCGCCAATATGGAAAACCCTGGGATCCAATTACGGCAATACCCACACATTCCTAGAAACGTCCTGATCTGTTGTTGGGTTTGTGGCAGTGTCATGTCTCTAATGGCTTGGATTCTATCAGCGGTCAGGTGTCTCAGTCCTTGTGTTAGACAGTGTCCCAAATATTTTACCTTAGTTTGGCATAATTGCAACTTGTCTTTGGAAACCTTGTGACCTGTGTCTGAAAGATGAAACAGGAGCTGTTTCGTATCCTTCAGGGATGCCTCCAATGAATCAGAACACAGTAGTAGATCATCCACGTACTGTATCAACACTGATCCACTCTCCGGTTGGAAAGACTGTAAACAATCATGCAAAGCCTGAGAAAATATACTTGGACTATCTATGAAACCTTGGGGTAACCGAGTCCACGTGTATTGGACTCCTCTGTATGTGAATGCAAACAAATATTGGCTGTCAGGGTGCAGAGGTACCGAAAAGAATGCGGAGCAGA
Organism: Pseudophryne corroboree; assembly: GCF_028390025.1. NCBI lineage: Eukaryota > Metazoa > Chordata > Amphibia > Anura > Myobatrachidae > Pseudophryne > Pseudophryne corroboree. The sequence continues at coordinate 202,400,193 of NC_086452.1, read as the reverse complement.
GGTCAATAACAGTGAAAAATTTGGCAGTGGGAGGAATTTGCATTAGGATGACAGCTGGATTAGGCACTACGGGGAACTGACTCTCAACTATTTTGTTAATCCCCCTTAGATCTTGCACTAGCCTGTAACCCCTCCCCCCACTCTTTTTAACAGGGAAGATGGGACTATTTGCTGTGCTGGACGTTCTTACTAGAATGCCCTGTTGTAGCAAGCGCTCTATTACTGGGAAAACTCCTAACTCCACCTCTGGCTTCAGAGGATACTGTGGGATTTTTGGAGCTATCCTACCATCTTTTACTTGTACAACTACTGGAGCTACGTTTGCCATTAATCCAGTGTCCTGTCCATCTTTTGTCCAAAGTGACTCTGGTATCTGAGATGTCATCTCTTCTACGTGGGATGGGTTCCTATTTGTCATAATGGAATATGACATTAATTTTGATGGGGAGTCTAACATGTCTCGTACTTCCTGAGCGTGATTCTCAGGAATGTCCAAGAATACACCTTCAGGAGTACAATAAATGACGCAACCCATTTTACATAGTAAGTCTCTACCCAGGAGATTAGTTGGTGCCGATGCTGCCAGCAAAAAGGAATGCTTGGTATGCAAAGGCCCTATTGTAATCTCGGCTGGTTGGCTAACAGGGTAGTGCTGGACTACTCCTGTTACTCCCATGGCTGGAATTGTCCTACCAGTGGTTCTCATGCCCACTGTCGAATTTATCACTGACTTGGCCGCCCCTGTGTCTACAAGAAAGTTTAAAGTTTTACCAGCTACATTGATTGCAATTTCTGGTTCGCTTCCAAGACTAGCAATCAACTTAACTGGGTGCAGATTACAGGTATGGCCACACCCCTATTGGGTATGCTGACCTCCCTGAATCCCGTTGGCAGCATCTACTTGTGAGGGGGTTAGCTGGGGACTACCAGAGGCATGCCAATCTCTGTTCGGGGGATATCTTTTTGTTTCCCCTGTATGTGGCTCAAAACTCCGCCTCTGTGGACCCTGCTCCCAATGTCGTGTGTTGTGTTGTTGTCTAGGGGGTTGAAAAGATCTTTGTACATTCTTTGTTCTACATTCTCGTGCAAAGTGTCCCGGTCTGTTACAAGAAAAACATGTTATTACACTTGCCTTACCCACAGGATTCAGTGGTACATACGCAGGCTGCCTTGTGGTCAGCGCCTGTATACTTACGGACATCAACTTATCACTTTGCGATTCCCTGTGCCTAGTGATGTTTCTGTCGTGATCAATAGCAGCCTCTCTCAATGTGGACACTGACAGACCTCGCCAACATGGTTGTGTGGTCTGTACCCTAGCTTTTAATGTTTCTTTCAAACCATCCATCAGTACAGATACTGCTACTTCTCGATGGTTTGGGTTGGTCTTAATGTCTTCTATACCAGTGTATTTTGCTATTTCTGATAGTGCCCGGTGGAAATATTCTGCTGCCGTTTCGGACTCCTTTTGCTTAATGGAAAATATTTTATTCCATTTAACAACGGCAGGGAAATACTCCTTTAGCTGTAAATTTATCCTTTTTACATTATCCTTGTTGTACACGTCTGTAAGTGGTACATCTTTATCCAATGCACAGTCAGCTAAAAATTGAGTTGCGTCAACATTGGAAGGTAAACAAGCTCTTAGCAGTATCTGCCAATCCTTGTTGTTGGGTTCTACAGTGTTACCTAGATCCCTGATGTATTTTTGGCTAGCAACTAAGTCCTTCCTGGGGTCAGGAAATTCGGACACTATTGTTCTTAATTCCATTCTGGAAAATGGAGTGTACATGGCAATGTTCCTTATGGGAGTGGCTCCAGACACATCTGTTTTTCCATTGGGAACTGCTATTACCCTTACAGGAGCAATTCTAACAGCCTCTTCCTGTGTAGATTCTACAGCTTGTTGTGGTACAATTGTTTCAGTGTAGTGCATGGTGCCGTACTTACCCGTTGACACGACCTCACCTATCCCTCCGCTAGGGGCTTTCACTAATCTCGTGGGTGTCGCTGTGCCTACTGTGGTCTCTGCTATGGTGGCTGCAAGAGAGAGAGCTGAAATTGTTGCTGAATCGTCTTCTTGATCACACTCCTGAGGAAGGTTCAAAACAGGGTACATCTTGCACGGGTTAATACTTGCATGAGTTATTTGGTTAACATCATTAACATTTACAGGGTTACTAAGAGTTTGTGTTTTACAACCCAGTGCGTTTCTCTCCGCAATCAACTTCTCTCCTGCAATGTATGGTGGAGGAGGAGCTGTGGCTATCAGCTTCCTGACTGCCCCAGATCCTGCCGCCAGAGCCAAACCTCTCTGTATCTCACCTTCCTGGTGCCATAACTGTAAATAATCATGATGTTGAATTCGTCTCTTTGTTGATTTTACGAGACATATCCTCCTCCTTAAATTTTGTAACACTTCTGGACTAAAGCTACCTATTCTTGGGAATTTGTCCCTGTCTTGTACAGTCATTCTCTCCCATTCATCACATAAAGATTCGGTGTGACTTCCATATTTTTCACACATTACATATCGTGCCGACCCAACTGGTCGGTTCACAGAATCAACCTGAACCAGGGTTGATCGCCCCCTACCTGAGCAACTGGCCCCCATAGTCTGCAGGTGTTGCTTAGTCCTCCTTGGATCTCTGTATCAAGGTTTTCAGCAAGCCTTTACAGACAACCAAATTACTCCACAGTAGGCCGGCGGTGGCGGTTTACCGAGTACCCCACTCACTCGCCCACCTCGACCAATACGACCTGATCACACCGATATGGTGCTGGCGTACTCGATACAGGGCCCCTATGGAACCTTCAGTTTACTGGAACATATGAGGGTTACCCGCAGGACACTTACTCTTTCCAGTAAAGGTGGGGTTGTTAGATAGTTCCTGAGTGACCAGCGAACTTCCCTTCCAAAAATAAAAAATTACACAAATCACGTCAGAATGTACAAATAGCGTTTGTGACCACTTTACTCTAATGGTATTAGGTCAGATTACTAACTACTGCACACAATTACGTGCGGTCCAATCGTTCAGTACACAAGCACTACTTGTTATGTACTGAATGATCAATGGAATCGATGTTTCCGGCCGCGATTCCTTCAGCAAGAGCTTGTATGGCCTATATGGGTTCTGCACCAACACCCCAGGCGTTGTGCCACTGGACTTTTATAGCGGACCTTTTACCTTACGACCTCCTGGTCTTGTTACCTTATGACCTCCTGGTCTTGTTACCTTATGACCTCCTGGTCTTGTTACCTTATGGTCCGCTATACTCTAATGCTCAAATATTATTTAACCAGGGATGCCTCCCTAGCCACCGTATATGTCACTTACACGTATGTCCCTTGACGAGTACCCGGCTTTCCTTTTGGTTCCACCTTAAAGTTGTATAAACTTATGTATACAAAACCACACTCACTCAACACATGTACACTTTGTTTCTATATCTATTTCTGCGCAGAAATTGTCTTCAGTCCAACAGTGTTACCAATTAGGAGTAGGATCTGTTAAACTAAATTTCAGATTTTTCCAAAAATAGATTTGCGTTATTTACCGCGTCGCGTTATCTACCGCTGTGCATTACTTATCGCTTTTGCGTTAATTCAACTTTTCGTGACGAGCTACGTGGGCGTAACCAGACGCTACGTTGCGTAATGTACGCTGCGTGCGTCTGCCTTTTGGATTGCGTACGCTAGTCTTTGTTAGCGACACGTGTACGCAATATAAAGATCCACCGTAACACAATTTCTATTTTTATCAATGTAAATGATCCCTGATCATCTACCGCAATCCACACTGACTGCCTTGTATCTCAGACAAATCGTGTGTTGTTCTATACTTTAACTATTACCTCTATTATGAAATAACAGCAAATCTCTTTTTAGCACTTTCTATCAACTATAAAATTTGGCAAACAGGAATAGTGATATACGAAAATGAAACAGAAAATGCAGATATATGTATGCGTGCGTGTATACGCAAGACAGAAGAGAAATAAAACAGTTTTAAAAGACACAAGCGTTTTGTTCTTACTTCCGGTTCCCGGATTCCTTCAGCACTCTTTATCTAAGCGAAGCAGACGCTTATCCCGTCAGCACTGGGAGACAACCTCCCACCCTTTGCTGGGGGGATAATGTCTGCTGATCTACCTAGTGCAGATGTGAGAAGGATAGGACGAGTCCCCAATTGACAATGCTAAATTCCTTTGTCGTATAAACAACCCTTTATGAAGTCTAAGAACACTGTACGCTGTTTGCTTAAGAAGTACCGTAATGGTACGCTAGTTGCGTAACGATCGCTCAGCAGTAAGCGAGACGCTCAAGCGTCACGTTCGCTCACGGCCCAGTGATCACAGGACACGTTATTGGTTATGACTAGAGTAATGATTCGCTATGGCGTGGCTTACGCTCAAGACCACGAGGTCACCAGCGGCGCAGACGCTCACAGCACTATACTTCGATATTAAACCTTTCAACAATGATATACACAGAATACCTTAATGTGAGTACAGGGTGTAAGTGCAACCTTGTGTAACCTGACTAACTACAAAGCTGCTTGAGCGTCACCGACGCTCAAGTGAACACTTAACACTATAGAAAATACACAGATACTGGTTTAGGTTCCAAAGCCTATTAACTGTATTATATCTAATATATTTGTAAAAGGGGATAACAGTACAAATGATACACTACAATATAACAGAGACTTCCTAACCACAGAACTAAACAATAATACAAAAAGACAATACTACACTGACCTAAATGCAATACAATACAATACTATCTAATACAATATAATACTAGCCTAGTCTAGGGGAGATATGAGAGAACAGAACAGAGAGAGAGAGAGAGAGAGAGATGAGAGAAATTGGCTCACAGAAAGACAATGATTACGGAGAGAAAACTTACGCACAAGGGGAAACGATCGCATGCGCCTGGACATCCAGCACCCGATTTTCAGCAATGAGAACCGTTGAAGAGTGAGAGCTGGATGTGGTCGGCCTGCCTATTTATGCCCCACACACAATGCAATCTCCTGGTCCTACAATCCCATTGTCCATTGGCCGAAGGAATTCGGCCCTGCATCATAACAAAAGGTCATAGGGTGATTCATACAGGTGGGCTGTGACGATTTCCAACAGCTCAGGTGGGTGGGAAACTGGGTTTCCCGCCGCATACCTGAGTATGTGTAAATAATAGAAATGGACATAAACTTCTTATGTCCATAACTATTCGCACGAGCGATTAATACGCTCCAAACCAACACCGGAATATTACTAATTAAATACTCTTCCGATGGGTACCAAACACTGCTGTATGATTCCTGTCAGACCCTTCGTACAATACAAAGAGGGATTCCTTTAAACATGGACCTTCTATTTTAACCAGACTTTCAGAATCTATCAAGGTGACCATGATCTACAAACTACATTAATTGTGAACATTTGTAACGAATGAGTCGCACGCTACGACTACATAAACTCTACCGTAAATACGCATACCGCGCCTGCGAGTGCACGCTATTGCGGGTATGCGCCTTCACGGGAGAGCGTACGCATGCGCAGCGCGGACCAGTGTGCGGTGCAAATATGGCAACGTGCATAGAGACATTTTTCTGACTTTGACACTGGTTATAGAATATTCAGGTTGTAGCGCTATCTGCACCTTTTGTACACATATATATATATATATATATATGCACACATATATATATATATATATACACACATATATATATATATATACACACACACACATATATATATATATATACATATATATATATACATATATATATATATATATATATACACACACACATATATATATATATATACATATATATATAATATATATATATATATTAAAACCCATAACATACTGTAAATCAGCCTTACGTTCTGAGAGCTGGCTGAGAATGGGTGCTGGGCTGGCTGCTGCCTCCACGCGCGGCTGTCCTCTCTCCTCCTTCCCTGCAGCCTGCGCGCCCAGCGGCAGCCAATGTCTGAGCCGCAGGCGGCTGCTCCTCATGTTATTGGACAGCTGAGCCGTCGCTCAGCTGTCCCATCACACAGGCAGTGAAGTCAGTGGAGCCGCCGCCGGGAGCCAGAGCCGCCAGGGACAGCAATCGCTGAGCTGCCCTGCCGCTGCGTGTGGCGCCGGCTCCCGGAAGCGCAGCGCAATACCGCAGATCGGATCTCTGTTCCGATCTGCGGCGGCGACGGGGGGCCCTTTGAAAAAAGGGGGCCCGGGGTACTTATCCCCGGGACCCCCCTCTTAATCCGGCTCTGCCCCCGCACCCTAATTACGGCAGCTGAGAATGGGCGAACACAGTGTGGTGTCCCGGGTGCTTAGCAACAGCCGGGATGAAGGTACAGGGCAGCCGCCTGGTGTCTGCGGTTGCCTGGCGATGACCAGAAGCCAGAGAGCCAGCGGCAGAAGTGACGCGCCGGCCCCGATGCCTGGCCATGGCCGGGAACCGGCGCGACTCACAGACGCTGCTATTGTAGTTGACACTATGTGTGAGTCTGACATTTCTCGCACTGTACTCGTAGAGAAGCCTCTTTCCACCATTTCTGCATTCTCTGCTAATGTAGAAATGAGAAGTACAAGTAAAGGTGCTCTTGATAACATAATAGAAATGGAAGATGCTAGTGTGCACCTGCAGAGATCAACCAAACTGTACTGGAGAAGGAACGAAAATTCCCTCCCCGCACTGTGATTCTCTGGCGCATGCGCTCCAGAATTCTGGCCACACGGCATTCTGGGGTGTAATTCCGGCAGTAATGTTGATGGTCAGAGACCACCATGTCACCGCCTTTCCCAATCCATACAGTGGGGGCTGCGGACAGCGGGGGCAGAGCACAACAGGGCCATATGGCATATGTGTGTCATATGTGATGCAACCTGGCAAGACAATGTATTCCTGGCTTTGGCCACATTACATGCGACCAAGCAAGGCAAGTGATTAAAAGGTGTGAAATGGCTGATTTGAGCAAAGTAAAACATGCAAAACAAGCCCAGTACGCCACCAGTGTGGTGGCAGTTTTGAATCCTGAGGGATTCCAACACCCTTTGACGCTTCTGCAGGGCCCAGGTTGGTGTGGAGGCAGTGGCCATGCAAAAGATCTTGCTGGCTGCAACACCCCATCTGATAATAGAGGAAGAGGACACAGCCATCACTGCAAGCCTTCAGGAGGAGGCTGCCCATAGGCGGTGATCAAAGAAAAAATGTAAATCCTGGGGAGGTGGCAGCCAAGCAAAAGAGATTAAAGGCTGTTGTACCCAGGTGAAGGTGCTGCCCAAAAAGAATTACAATTTTTGGTGTTTTGGGGGTAACTCAGACCTGATCACTAGGGTGTGTTTTTTGAATCCCTGCGATCAGGTAGTCACCGCCTACAGGGGTAGGTTATTGGTTGTGTGCAGGTGTACGATCGCATTTGTAGCAGAACTGCACAAACATTAGTTTGTGCAGTTTCTGCTCAGCCCAGGAATTACTCAGCTGCTGTGATGATCGGGGCCAGAGCTGAATGTCAGAAACCCTCCCTCCAAACACCTGGTCCCTCCTGCATTTTCCGAACACTCCTTGAAAACGGTCAGTTGCCACCCACAAACGCCCTCTTCCTGTCAATCTCCTTGCGATCGTCAGTGCGTTCAGAATTTTCGCACCATCCCGCCGCTGACCGGCGATCCCCATTGCTGCGGTCCGTCACGCCTGCGCATTGCAGTGCATACGCATGCGCAGTTCAGATCTGATCGCAGGCTGTGAGAAAATGCAGCCTAGCAATCAGGTCTGAATTGACCCCTTTGTCTTTAGTTTTATATTTTCTTTACAAGCGGACTAAAGGTGCCAATGGACCCTTGATATCTGGGCATGCTGACACTTGTGGTTCTCCAAGCGCTAGCTTGCTGGGGCTGTCCTGCTGGGACCTATAGGCTGCTTAAGGAAGAGCAATATTAATGCACCATGAATACCACAATCACTGCCCCAAGGGGGCATGGGGCATAGCCCTGGAATTTCAGCCCAGGGCTCTGTTCATTGACTAGGATTTAGGATTGAGAAGCATCTCAAAAGATGTAATCTCCCCTTCTACTGCCCTCTCACTCAAACAAAACACATTCCCAACCCCTCAAAATGTGTGTGGCCATTCTTTCTTGCTCCTACAGATCTCATTCATATGTTCAATCAACATGGCAACTTGACAATAATAGGGAATGTGGTACAACCAGCACATCCCCACTCAGCCACCAAATCTTTGACTTGGTTGCCAGTGTTCCGTTATCTGATGGGATCTCTTGTGGTGTTTCATATTGCCGCTGCATATCTTCCAAAATGTTGACTGTAGCTTGTTAATCAACACTTGCAGAGGGACAAGCACTCCAGAATAGGTGTCAACAGCAGTGCAGCAGTATTGAACTCTTTTATGTACGTATGGTGAGCATAGGGCCAATAAAATGAATATGCCACACCTGTCTTGCATCTTCACCTCTGTAGATGGAGCCCATATCATCAGTCATTTTATTACGGTAATCCTGCAGTTTACAAGTTCCACACATCACCACTATTTCTCTGGTCATCAATGTGTCATTGGGATACCTTTCATTTCCTTCTCCCAAATTGTAGTTTTGTTCTCTCATCTGGGGCAACCTTCACTGTTCTGGATTGCATCAAGGCAGCTGTGAATAATTGCCTTCTAGTCCAGTGTGGCCATTGACATGTCCTACAGACAAAGGCCGTCAAAAACACTCTTTCCTGATTCATTCCACAGCTTGTTTTCTCCCCAGATAACTTTGCACTGGAGGTCTAGCCTTGGAAAATTGACCGGATGCTGGTGTAGACCAGGACCTGGTACTTCTTCCAGTACAATCACTGCAGCTCTTAATTCAGGATACTGGCTCAAATCCCCTTTGCAGCATATCTTGTGTAGCTAGCTGGTTGGCTGACAGTTGAGACTTCTCCAGTGCAGTGTACCCAGTCTAGTGAGAATTTCTTTTTCCAGGACATGTCATGTGGTGTGGCAGACATCCAGGAAGAATGGCTGATCCACCTGGATGGGGCCCAGGGCATTGCGTGCCTTGGTAACTTGTTTTGCAGCTTGAAATGCATCTTTCTGTTCAGCTGTCCACACAAATGCAGGTTTCTTTTTGGCCACATTGTTGTATGCATCTCTAAACACCCCTACTCAGATTAGCTCTTCTATGGTCTACGTAGTTTTTTCATAACCACCATGTTTGTACTGCTTCAGGTTCACAATTTCTGCTGGCGGTGGTATGTAAACTAGTTCCCATTTGGCATCCCTCTAACTACTTATTTTACTGCAAAAATTGTGGAGGCGTTTACAAAGCAGGAAAACATATAAGTTCTGGATGGAGTGTCTCTATTGACTGTCCGCTAAGTATATCTGTACCAATTATATTGTCTGGCAACTCAGAGACTAACACTTCAGCATGGAACCACAGGCACTACCCAATCCATATTCTGCAGTGAACCCAAGCTGTCCACATTTGTGCACCTCCTAAACCTTCTACTGCTACCCTGCTTGTTGTGCCATTTGGTAAATGTGATTAGTAAAACAGTGCTATCTCTGCCCTGTTATTTAACAGGGTTGTGCTTTGCGTGACCATATGGTTCTCTCCCCCATGTCCTGTGCAATTTATATATGTGTAGTGATCCATGGCTATTATGGCACAGATGTTATACTTGATTATCTATCTTGGAGGGTGTGCCACCAGGGGCCTGTCTCCCTGTCAGAGGGTAAGGTTTGACACCTTCCAAGGGATAGTGAGAGCTTGTTTATGCCCACCCTTGGCTGACTTCCCTTCTCCCCACCTAGTGTCCCATTGAGCTGTCTTTGCTTCCTCATAAAGTCAGAGTAGGAGGACTGGAGCAGATAAGGAAGAAGGAATGGCTCAATTACTCACTTCCTCGTCAATGTCACTCTTAACCGTGTGCTTATATAGAGCTGAGACAATGCACTCTCCTTTTTGTGTCTCCTGCAGTGCATGCTGAGATAAATCTTGTTGAGACATACCATTTATTTCTTACTTTGAAAATACAGCATTCAGAAAGCCTAAAAACATTGGTTTCCTGGATATTTTTTAATGTTCTGGTTTGCCTGATTGCTGTTTAACATCTCTCTGCTGTGTACAACAATTGTTACCCATAACCACCTTTTCTCCTAAAGCTGTCAGTGGTGCCAGAACCAAAGACCCACATGCATGCCACACTTTCTTTGGTTCTGCCTGACCAGTGTCTACTGGCAACGTTGTGATCAGTGGTATCTAATATACTGGCACCAAGGGTGGTACATTTTTCAGTAACAAACTGGTGATGCATGGTGTCATTTGTGCCATATCAGGGCATACATTTTAACTGTGGTCTCTCAGCATTTTGCTCACATATTTTCACATCATCTGATCGATATGATTGATCTAAACAGGTCTGATTATTTGTTATAAGTTCACATGACTTGGCCCAATCACATATCTGTTCAACATCAATTTCGGTTTCCTCATCAGTGTAAACAAATTTGTAATTCCCAGACATGTAATTGTCACAGCTGCAGCTCTCCTCCTGTGTGGGGAGTCATCCTCCCTTACTTCCTCTATTAAACATTGTGATACAGCTGAATTATCACATAAATCTCTAGTCCCATCAGCGTATTCAAGTTCCTTGTCTAAAGTTTAATGTATTTCCAGACATATTTCAATCCTGCCAAATCCTGCTTTTCAATCAAAGCACGTACTATGACATACTTTATCACAGTATTATCTATAACATATGATTCCACCTGCTGCTGTAATATCTGGGGCTTGTCACACAGAAAAATAGGATTTTAATTACCTACCGGTAAATCCTTTTCTCGTAGTCCGTAGAGGATGCTGGGGTCCGCATTAGTACCATGGGGTATAGACGGATCCACTAGGAGCCATTGGCACTTTAAGAGTTTGAGAGTGTTGGCTGGCTCCTCACTCTATGCCCCTCCTACCAGACTCAGTCTAGAAACTGTGCCCGAGGAGACGGACATCTTCAAGAGAAGGATTACACAGATAGTGGCGAGATTCACACCAGCTCACACACAAGGCAACCCAAGCTAACTAGCTTGAAACAACAGCAATGGCTGAACAGGATTACTTACCAAGTAACAAAACAGTACTTACCAAAAACTAAGCAGTACTGAACTAAATAACCACTACAGGATCACGAAGCGCTGGGCGGGCGCCCAGCATCCTCTACGGACTACGAGAAAAAGATTTACTGGTAGATAATTAAAATCCTATTTTCTCTGTAAATACCAAATTGCTTTCTAACAAATACTTAAAATGCCCGCTCTAATATATACTGCAGGCGCCAGGCGCATCTTATTACCATATACGATAAAAGTGTGCTGTACATCTCAAAACACTACATCCCTTAAGAGAAAATAATACACCCACACATTATCTGAGTTCCAAAGCTCATTGATGTATATATTTATTATTAAAAGGATATGTATTCAATATATCACAATGTACAGTATATATATAGTTACATGGTTACAATTTCTACAGTAATCAGTTAATACAAAATACATACAGTTACAGGCCAGCATACAATACCATTCCCTCAATGCATCCTCCTCTTAATATCTCACTCTCTCAGCAAATAAATACAGGAACTCTCAGCAAATAAATACAGGAACTAGTCTGGCAACAAAACAAAACAGCAACTAACTCCTGTGTGTGTAATCAGCAATGTTTTTATCTAGTTTGGGGGAGTGCACACATCTAGTCTAAGGGAGGGAACTTTCTCATTCATGATGAGTCACTGGTCTGTTCGTATGCTAACCAGGTTCAGCCTTGAAGACATCAAAAGGGCTGGCCTGAGTTTCCTGTCCACCACCTGTTTGGAATGTCCATTTTCCTAATAAGAGTAATTTTAGCTTTCATACATTTAATCATAACTACTTGTTGCAATGTCCTACAACTTAATAACAAGTATCAAATGAATCTACACATTAATCTGGTTGCTTTAATACCAAATATGACATGTCTTTCTTGCTCTGCTCCAATAATATGCATCCATGACGTTACACCATTATATAATTTTAAATCATTATGATGTCTGGCGCTTGATATGTTATAATTATGTGCTGTATGAAATAAGTGTTGAATCCATCTCTGTGGCATGTCCGTGTAAATGCGTGTGTTACCATATATTGCTGTGCTCGCTGCGCGTATTTGCAAGCATAGCGACTCATAATGTGTGTAGTCTGTATGTTCTCTCTATGTAATATTTTTGACTTCGACAGTCCACCCTTTGGCAGTAAACAATAACTGCCATCAATTATTAACATAAGAAAAAAATATTTCAGACAATAATCGGTGACCTAGACACAAGTATGTATTCATTTCGCAAATCAGATGTTTGACCATATTTGGGGAAGACAGGGAGGAGGACGAGACATCCTCTATATGCACTCGGCGGTCACGGGACCATTGGTTTGGTGTGGGACAACATTCAACCTATACAGTATGCTGGGACAGTGCTTTGGCCTATAATGTCTGATTTGGATGAACATTTCACACATACATGTACCTACGTCTTTGTACACTGATGTTTGGATTTGATTGAGGTTCTGCTGGGTAGATGAAGAAGACACAAACAAATCGTGAAAGTGACATATAAAATTTTCATGATCTACATATTTCTATACTTTTCTGAACATTGTTTACATTTCTGGAACGTATGCTAGGTCTGTTTAATAACTGAACAAGTGTTATAAGTAGTTTCCTTCCTAAATAACATAAACCTTCAGAGTTCGGGGAGAGCCACTCATAAACCTTTCTTTCACATATATTAATGAGCTCTTTATCTGCAATGTGTGAATAGCCATTGTCTGATTGTTCCTGATTACCTCCGAACTCCATAACTACTAGACCTTTGATTTTTCTCTGGCTTTAACAAACTGATCGGCTAATCCTGGGATCCTATAAGGAAATCACTCCTTCCTCCAGAACCAGTTCCAGTCCCACATTCGACTCCTCATAAAAAAACCTCGCAAAAATAGAATGTCCTGAAAAAAAATGTTTGTCAGCGGGAAAGAGAGAAAAGAGAAATAGAACAAAACAACTCTTGTTCATAACAAATCAATTACAATGACTGGTCTTTCTGCAATCCTTTAGTATGCTCAGGTAGTGTTCAACAGTGCCGCCTTTCAGTCTTCACAGAACAGAGTCTCTGGTGATACTTTTGCGATCTCACTCCATTTACGAGTTCCTTCCGGACTACTGACTTTCCTGCAATGGGAATAGTAGACCCAAGTCTCTCTCTCGGCTACTTTCACTGGGATAGTGCTGACAACAAAACTTGGTACGGTCCTTCCCACCTATTAGGCAACCTGAGCGTAAGAACAATCACACAGTCTCTTGGTTCACAATCAAGACAGTTAGTATTTGGCATACCAGCAATCAACAGTTTCAAGTTCTTTTGTCAAGTTCTTAAATGCTGGCTCATCTCAATAAGGTACTGTACTGTCACCTCATTGGTGTATTTCTGATCATTGTGCGGATCAATCATGACATGAGGTTGTCTTCCAAAAACAACAAAAAAGACACAAATACCAAAACAAAAACAAATTTCGAAGAGGGTGATTCATTAAGTGAAGATCTGGGAGTGGTTCCAATGCTACATAATACTAGTGGCAGTATCTATGATCACAATAGTACAATTTCAAGCTTTGCTCCTACTTCTAGGGGTGCCATTATCTACACACAAATTTTCCGTGGTGGCAGGAAATGCCTCTACCCAGTTTGAGAAAACATCAGTGCACACCAATACATAACAATAATTTCTAAAGGGTGTTAACTGTACGAAGTCATTGTGTGTTTGCAATGTAGAGTACCATGAACATAACTCAAAAAGAAAAAGAAAAAAACATCTCTAGAGGAGAGAAAGAAGAAGATAATGAAAAAGAAAATGACAGGTTTGCCATTCACCAACAGGCATATCAGTGTCTATACAAAATTTCCCTTCACCAGTATTCTCATCCTTCTTCCACCCTTTGTGCATTACAAGGCATATTGCAGTAATACTGGTGTCATCGTGCTGGTGAGATATACTGGCTTTTGGCAGAACTCTGATGGACCGAGTAGGCATATGGCATTTGAACTGTAATCGGGTCCATGTATTGTACCCTCCTGTCGGTGAACGTAAGAGATGATGAGGAAACTTTGAAGAAAAATCACATAGAGGTTAGTAACAGATAAGTTTGTAGAGGCAAAGAGGATTTTACAAAAATTTGACAACTGGATTGGGCACTATGGGGAATGACTTTTCTACTAGGTCTACACCCCTAAAAAAAAATTCTATGTGTCGTATCTCTACTGGGACTATCCCAGCCATCAATCCAGTGTCCTGTCCATCCTAAGTTCATACGGGAACCCAGTATCTGTGAGATAATTTCTTCTACCTGTGATGGACATGCATCTAGAACAGTGATATGTAACATTAGTCTTTGTGGGTATCCAATATACTTTGTACTTCCTGGGCGGGAGCACGCTATATGTATACCATATCTAACAAAATTCTTGTTAAGTTAATCAGGGGCCATTTCTGCTAGAGACAGAAGCAAAAGTTTAGAGGCCTCATCTTAACCCCAGCAAGTTTTGTCAAAAGGGTAAAGTTGCATTTATTCCATTCTTCCCATTAACCGAATCTGTGTTTTCTATATGGCTCGTGATTCCTTACTATATGTCCCTTGATCCCGTCTATGTGTTTAATAATGTGGCTTGTTTTCTCTGTCTAGGGGTCTATATTGACTATGTGTCCTACTACTCCTACAATTTCTAGCAAGATGTCCTTTATTTCTACAAATGTAACATATTATCGGTCTTTTTCTACTACCAGGGTTTTGGGGTTTAGGTTGATGGGGCTTTGCTGCAAGAGCCTGTAGACTTACTGTCATCAGCTTCTCTTCCTGTTGTTCTCTGCGCCTAGCACTATTCTTGGGATGTTCAATAGCACACTCTCTAAGATTAGCTACTGTGACCCCTTTCCAATTTGGCAAAGAGGTCTGCACCCTGACCCTCAATGCCTTATTGAGCCTGTCCATTAGCACAGAGACAGCCACCTCCCATTTACCAAATTAGTGTTTACCAGTGATCTTATCCAGATGGAGAGTTTTCTATTGCTGCAAAAGACAAAAAGAAAAAAATTTAACAAGCTTCTAGGTCATGCAAAGTATCCATTCAATCCTTCTCATCCCGTATTAAGTGTCTGTACATGGTCCAACAAACATTTCAGAGCTCATCTTGACTAGGGGCATTACTAGGAATGAATACTTCTTATATGGTAACTAAAAGAGATACCCGGGGGTTACCTTGTCTCTGTCCGCTTTCCTACTGGCAAATACTAAAGTGCGGACAGGTTTTTCTCCATTTCTGACGTTACTTTCTTGATTTTTATTTTATTTTTGGGTTTACTATATATGTATACGAATGATACCATTCTTACCAGTTCCACTGGTCTCAGCCACTTCCCCCACAGGCTACTGCTCTTCTTTTACCGGTTGGATACTCCTCTAAATGCATGAGAAATGGCTGAAAACAATCAGGTCACCTTCTCCTCCTAAATAAAACGTCAACATTCATTAGTACATATATAGGTTACAGTCATATTTTTCATATTTTTATTATTTTCTATAGTTTGTATGCTGGCTGTAACTGCTTCCACATCTACATATGGCGGTGTACTTGCATTCTCTTTTTCTTCCTACTTGTTTATTGTTGCTACAAGTTCAAACAGTTCTTATATTTCCATTCTTGTCTTATATGACTTTTGGTTAGACATACCACCTGCAATACCTTAGGCTCAAACTCACCAACCCCTCTTGCTGCCACAGGTTTAAACAATTTGTATGTCTGACCCTTTGTTTTCTGGATTTTATCAGACATATTTTAATACCTACATTCTGCAGTACCTCTGGTTCAAAGCTGCCCACCCTAGGGAATGATACCCTATCTTTGTCAGTCATACGTACCCACTCATTGCAAAAAACTTCCATATTTTTCACACATGATAAACCTTGCTGACCCTTTTGGTCTTTCTTCTTCAGCCTGAACCCTGCACAAATGTCTCTCACTTGAGCAACTGGCTCCCATGTTTGTGGGACTTTTTAATAACTAAAAATTCCCACAAACACCAAAATACTCAATGCAAGTAGATGGTGAAAGTTCTTAGAGCGCTTTCACCCACTCTCGCCCACGTTGGCCGGTACTGCGATACACTGTTGATGGCGGAAGGCAATGTACCCAACTTAGGGCTCCTATCAGACCTTACAGAACCGTGATTTCTCTCGGTGGAGGTTCTGTTGGAATATTTTCCTGAGAGAGGCAGCGAAAAATTCCATTTTGGTATCTTTCTACTTGAATTTTTTTGTAGGGTGAAAAACAGAGAAATTAGATAACTATTGTTCACCCTTTCCAGTGGAAGCCCACCAGGGAGATTTCCCTACGTTATCAAAGAAAAACCCCTTTGTCTATACAATCACGTCTGCGTATGCTTTTCCACAGCGCATATGACACAATGGTATCACGTTGTGCTGTGCAGAATACATGGAAATGCGATGCAATCGCACAGCCTATAGATACTAGTTATCTATATGCCCTACGATTGCTGTATACCACCTGAAACACCTAGAGATCACCTAGTTTTATGGGACACCTAGAAACACCTAGACCACCTCAGATCACCTAGACCACCTAGTTCTAATCACGCAAGGTAGCAAACCCTACGCCACCGGGCCTCTACTAACCCAGTGTTACCACTCCAGAATATCACCTAGACCACCTAGTTCCCGGGTTCATCTCCACTCACTCCGCTTTAACTCACTCAAATACACCTGGTTTTTCTGTACAGAAAATTGTTTTACTCCCTTTAGGCCAGTAGCTTTATTTCAGAGGCGCTTACAGTTTTTAAACTAAATTTTAGCGTAACCTGCTTTTGAAATCGGATAGTTATGTGCTATTGTATTAAATGTCAACTATCCCACCTTAATTGAACAAATATCGTGTGCTTTGTACTTAGCGTCCGTATTCCTACAAAACTTCGCTTAACCACGCGACCAGCGCACCTTTTACACTACGAGCGCTCTACCACACAGTCTCTATAAATGTGAGCAATACTAACTATAATCGCTCACTTAAAACAACACCCCGTTTTTTTTGTTTTTTTTTCTGTATAACAACCAGGCCAGAACTGTGTGTCATGTCTATAATTACTCCCTTAAATACATTTATTTCAAATTTATCTGTATAGCAAACAAATGTATCCGATTTCACGCAGATCTATAATGACTGCAATAATATATAATTTAAATGATATGATTCAAATTGGATAGCTATCTTGCAGGACATACACTGATATAAATATACACATAATTATAATAATATTATATATATGTACCATTCACTGGCCTCCTATGAGACACTTAACCTCTAATTTGCATATCAAAGATATTTGCTTTTCACTGCTAAAAAAAAAGTAGTTACACAGGTTAATTTGCATTTAAATGGCTATACTCCAAAAGTTTTGGAAGATAAGAAAGAGAAAAAAAAAACAAACTCTTTTTTTTTTTTTTTTTTTCACAGACAAGAAGGAAAAAAATTCACTTGTCTCACCATTTACTCTCACTAGGCCCAATTGAAACTATTTGTAATTGACTATGGCATGGGTTAAATAAATTCATTGGTGACTCATAAATGGTGCTATGAATGTGACAAATGAAACTGATTGTTTTGAGCAGACTGAAAATCAGCTATTTAGAAAGTGACCTTCCTAAAATGGCCACTGCTCCTCCCCCTTCCACATCCATGAAGTTTACATAAGATGGTGGACAGGCCATGTGGCTAGGCCAAAATGGAGGACAAACCATGCGGCTCCTTTGTCACAAAGAAATCACAAATTATGCAAGCACCAGAAGTTACTTTAGGCCAGAGTTTAAAAAAAAACTATAACAAGGCTATGCAGCAACTTTTAAATGTACTTTTAAATCTACTTAACAGATAAACAATCCAATCTGAATCAAACACAATATGACTTATTTGAACTTTGTTTAGCAACAATAAAAATACGCTTTAGCATCTTAAATATTATGAGAAACACATTGTCCCTTGAATTTCATATCATCAGCTTACTGATAACACAACAGAACACACGGATATGATTTCTTAGCGTCACGATGCGTCCACCATAAGCTGATCGACCACAGCATCGCGTTTGTAATGTACAGTGCATTATTAAGACCGTGATATCGCGGACGCAGCCCTCATCTGTAAATACCAAATTGCTTTCTAACAAATACTTAAAATGCCCGCTCTAATATATACAGTACTGCAGACGCCAGGCGCATCTTATTACCATATACGATAAAAGTGCGCTGTACATCTCTAAACACTACATCCCTTAAGAGAAAAGAATACACCCACACATTATCTGAGTTCCAAAGCTCATTGATGTATATATTTGTTATTGAAAGGATATGTATTCAATATATCACAATGTACAGTATACATATAGTTACATGGTTACAATTTATACAGTAATCAGTTAATACAAAATACATACAGTTACAGGCCAGCATACAATACCATTCCCTCAATGCATCCTCCTCTTAATATCTCTCTCTCTCAGCAAATAAATACAGGAACTGGTCTGGCAACATCTCCACCATCGTCTGGGACAAAACAGCAACTAACTCCTGTGTGTCTGATCAGCAATGTATTATCTAGTTTGGGGGAGTGCACACATCTAGTCTAAGGGAGGGAACTTTCTCATTCATGATGAGTCACTGGTCTGTTCGTATGCTAACCAGGTTCAGCCTTGAAGACATCAAAACGGCTGGCCTGAGTTTCCTGTCCACCACCTGTTTGGAATGTCCATTTTCCTAATAAGAGTAATTTTAGCTTTCATACATTTAATCATAACTACTTGTTGCAATGTCCTACAACTTAATAACAAGTATCAAATGAATTTACACATTAATCTGGTTGCTTTAATACCAAATATGACATGTCTATCTTGATCCGCTCCAATAATATGCATACATGACGTTACACCATTATATAATTTTAAATCATTATGATGTCTGGCGCTTGATATGTTATAATTATGTGCTGTATGAAATAAGTGTCGAATCCATCTCTGTGGCATGTCCGTGTAAATGCGTGTGTTACCATATATTGCTGTGCTCGCTGCGCGTATTTGCAAGCATAGCGACTCATAATGTGTGTAGTCTGTATGTTCTCTCTATGTAATATTTTTGACTTCGACATCTCTTGCGTCCTAGAAGATGCTGGTGTCCACATTAGTACCATGGGGATGTACCAAAGCTCCCAGAACGGGAGGGAGAGCACGGAGGCTCCTGCAGAACCAATTGACCAAACTTTAGGTCCTCAAAGGCCAAAGTATCGAACCTGTAGAACTTTGCGAATGTGTTCGACCCCAACCAAGTAGTTGCTCGGCAGAGTTGTAAAACCGAGACACCCCAGGCAGCCGCCCAGGAAGAACCCACCTTACAAGTAGAGGGGCCTTAACAGATGTAGGACATGGCAAGTCTGCCGTAGAATACGCATGCTGGGTAGTGAACCTATAAAAAGAAGAGAATTTCCAGCGCTTTTCTTTGTATGAGCCCAATAAACAATTTTGTTATAACCAGATTTGTAAATATATTTCTTTTATTATCATAATTATAAACACTTTATCAGATAAAACAATTTAACTTTATGCTTGTGATCACAAGAAAGTATTAATTTGTAAAAATACCGGTACATCTATTTAATTCACATAGACAATACATATACACACACAAACATTTAGACACATGTATCTATTCTTGGTAATTGTTTCTGATTCTGAGGGAGTTGACACGCTTTGTAGCGATTTACTCTTCTCCTCTATCTTATTAAGGGTGTTTCCAGTTTCCAGTTGTCAATTAGCTAGGACTATTATTGCTGGTTTCTTTGATTAGATGTTAATATATTTTATATGTAGTCTATTTAAAGACCAAGTTCGGGAAGACGTCCCGCGATGATATTAGTGTCAGTTTAAAGTCTCAAATGTCATTCCGCAATGCAAATTATCTTAGTCTGCCGGCAGACTTTTCTTCCGCTTACCGCGTCCTCCTCCTTGGTCCTGGGCTCCCTGTTTTCGGTGTCCGGCATCAGGCGGGGATCTGCGGGCTCGGCGGCGATCAGTGTTCTCTACAATCTACACAATCCGATTTCCGGCCTGTGCGTTCCACCCGAGTTCCGGTCTGTGCGCGGAAGAAAAGTCTGCCGGCAGACTAAGATCATTTGCATTGCGGAATGACATTTGAGACTTTAAACTGACACTAATATCATCACGGGACGTCTTCCCGAACTTGGTCTTTAAATAGACTACAAATAAAATATATTAACATCTAATCAAAGAAACCAGCAATAATAGTCCTAGCTAATTGACAACTGGAAACTGGAAACACCCTTAATAAGATAGAGGAGAAGAGTAAATCGCTACAAAGCGTGTCAACTCCCTCAGAATCAGAAACAATTACCAAGAATAGATACATGTGTCTAAATGTTTGTGTGTGTATATGTATTGTCTATGTGAATTAAATAGATGTACCGGTATTTTTACAAATTAATACTTTCTTGTGATCACAAGCATAAAGTTAAATTGTTTTATCTGATAAAGTGTTTATAATTATGATAATAAAAGAAATATATTTACAAATCTGGTTATAACAAAATTGTTTATTGGGCTCATACAAAGAAAAGCGCTGGAAATTCTCTTCTTTTTATAGTGCACAAACTGTTTAGGGGAAGGAGTACCCCTGACAACCCTACATTTCCAATAGCAGCTACTTTGTATCAAACATCTAGGAAGAGTTGAGCGCAGCTTGCCACCATCCAAACTTTGCTGGGTAGTGAACCTAACCTGATCCAACGAGAGATCGTCAGCTTAGAAGCAGGACACCCAATTTTCTTGGGATCATACAGGACAAATAGAGAGTCCTATTTTCTGTGACGAGCAGTCCTCTTGACATAGATCTTTAGAGCCCTTACAACATCTAAGGACTTTGATGAAATTGAGGAGTCAGTCGCAACTGGCACCACAATAGGTTGGTTGATATGACTCAACCTTCGGAAGAAACTGCTGACATGTCCGAAGCTCAGCTCTATCTTCATGGAAGATCAAGTATGGGCTTTTGCATGGCAAAGCCCCCAGCTCCAACACACGTCTAGCAGAGGCTAAGGCCAACAAAGTGACAGCCTTCCACGTGAGAAACTTGATCTCAGCCTCATGTAGAGGTTCAAACCAGTTTGACTGGAGGAACTGCAACACCATGTTGAGATCCCAGGGCACTGTAGGCGGCACAGAGGGAGGTTGGAACTCTCTTCAAAAAGTCTGAACATCAGGGAGGGCAGCCAACTGTTTTTGGAAGAAAATGGATAGGGCCAAAATCTGGACCTTTATGGATCCTAACCGCAGCCCATATCCACACCTGATTGCAGGAAGAGGAGAAAATGTCCCAGTTGAAACTCCACCACAGGAAACTACTTGGACTCATACAAAGATACATATTTTTTCCAAATACG
Source organism: Pseudophryne corroboree (assembly GCF_028390025.1). Lineage (NCBI taxonomy): Eukaryota > Metazoa > Chordata > Amphibia > Anura > Myobatrachidae > Pseudophryne > Pseudophryne corroboree. The sequence continues at coordinate 202,378,571 of NC_086452.1, read as the reverse complement.
ATGGTAATGTTTTGACGTTACTCCTTTCCTTGCCTGTATCAGGGTAGGAATAACCTTGTTTGGAATGCCCTTCTGAGCTAGTATCTGGCGTTCAACCTCCATGCTGTCAAACATAGCCGCAGTAAGTCTTGATAGGCAAACGGCCCCTGCTGCAGCAGGTCCTCCCAAAGAGGCAGAGGCCTTGGCTTTTCTAGCAGTAGTTCCAGAAGATCCGCGTACCAAGCCCTTCTTGACCAGTCTGGAGCAATGAGGATTGCCCGAACTCCTGTTCTCCTTATGAGTGTGAGAACTCTTGGAATGAATGAAAGTGGAGGAAACATGTACACTGACTGGAACACCCACGGAGTCACTAAGGCGTTCACCACCACTGCTTGCAGGTCCCTTGACCTGGAACAATACCGCCGAAGCTTCTTGTTGAGATGAGAGGCCATCATGTCTATTTGGGGTACGCCCCAAAGATCTGTTACCTCCTTGAACACCTCCGGATGGAGACCCCACTCCCCTGGGTGGAGAGGATGTCCGCTTGCCAGTTGTCTACTCCCGGAATGAAGATTGCTGACAGCGCCAACGCGTGTTTTTCTGCCCAGAGAATGATTCTTGTTACCTCTGACATTGCAGCTCTGCTCTTCGTTCCACCCTGTCAGTTTATGTAGGCCACTGTCGTTACATTGACTGACTGCACTTGAATGGCACGATTTCTCAGAAGATGGGCCGCCTGGAGAAGACTGTTGTAAACGGCTCTTAGTTCCAGAATGTTTATCGGCAGGCCGGCTTCCAGACTTGACCACCTTCCTTGGAAGGTTTCACCTTGAGCGACCGCGCCCCAGCCCCAGAGACTTGCATCCGTAGTTAGAAGGATCCAGTCCTGAATCCCGAACCTGTGGCCCCCTAGAAGGTGAGGTAATTGCAGCCACCAGAGGAGCGAAATCCTGGCCTTTGGCAACAGATGTATTCTCTGGTGCATGTGAAGATGGGATCCTGACCACTTGTCCAGGAGATCCAGTTGGAAGAACAGAGCATGACATCTCCCATACTGCAGTGCCTCGTAAGAGGCCACCATCTTCCCCAGAAGGCAAATGTACTGATGAATCGACATCCGGTCTGGCTTCAGGACATCCCGGACCATTGTTTAGATCACCAAGGCTTTATCCTCTGGAAGGAACACCCTCTGCACCTCCGTGTCGAGGATCATTCCCAGAAAGGACAACCTCCTGGTTGGTTCCAAATGTGATTTTGGAAGATTCAGGATTCAACCATGTCCCCTGAGAAGCTGGGTCGTGAGAGCTATGGACCGTAACAGCTTCTCCTTGGATGATGGCTTAATCAGCAGATCGTCCAGATATGGAATTATGTTCACCCCCTGTCTGCGGAGGAGAACCATCATTTCCGCCATCACCTTGGTGAAAACCCTTGGTGCTGTGGAGAGGCAGAATGGCAGGGCCTGGAACTGAAAATGACAGTCCAACAGTCCGAATCGTAGATAAGCTTGATGCGGCAGTAATCGGAATGTGGAGGTACGCATCCTTGATATCCAGGGATACCAGGAATTCCCCCTCCTCCAGACCTGATATCACTGCCCTTAGAGACTCCATTTTGAACTGGAACTCCCTCAGAAAGGGGTTTAATGATTTTAAGTTCAGAATGGGCCTGACCGAACCATCCGGTTTCTGTACCACGAAAAGGTTCGAATAGTAACCCGTGTTTTGCATCTGTGGAGGGATTGGCACAATGACCTGTGCCTCCACCAACTTCTGGATGGCTCCCTGTAGGGTAGCCCTGTCTGGCGGCAAAGCTGGCAAGCTCGATTTGAAGAACTGATGAGGAGGGAGATCTTGAAATTCCAGCCGGTACCCCTGGGACACAATATCTAGTACCCAGGGATCCAGGCCGGACGACACCCAGACATGACTGAAATGTCTGAGTCTCGCCCCCACCGGCCCTACCTCTAGTCTCACCCCCACTGGCCCTACCGTCATGCAGAGGACTTTGGCATACCTGAACCAGGCTTCTGTTCCTGGGAACCCGCCGCAGCAGGTTTCTTGGATTTTGGTCTTCCACCTCTAAAGGTGTTGGACGGTTTTACCTTTCTCAGTTTAGCAACCTGAAAGGACTGTGATGCAGTTCAAGAAAAAGGTTTCTTTGTAGCAGGAGCTGCTGAGGGAAGAAAAGGGGACTTACCCGCTGTAGCCGTGGAGATCCACGCATCCAACGCTTCCCCAAAGAGAGCCTGACCTGTGTAGGGTAGGGTCTCCACACCTCTTCTGGATTCCATGTCGGCAGACCACTGGCTCAGCCACAGTCCTCAACGAGCTGAGACAGACATGGTAAAAATTCCTGCAGCCATTGAACCCAGGTCTTTCATGGATTCCACCATAAATCCTGCAGAATTCTAATTGTTACGTAAAAACAATTCAACGTCACTTTTATCCATTGTATCCAAGTCCTCAAGTAATGTGCCTGACCACTTTACTATAGCTTTGGAAATCCTGCACAGGCAATAGTAGGGCGTAGTATCGCCCCTGAAGCCGTGTATATGGATTTGAGCATAGTATCAATTTTGCAATCAGCCGGTTCCTTTAAGGCAGTAGAGCCTGGAACCGGTAAAACCACCTTTTTTTTAAGAGTCTGGATACAGATGCGTCCACTATAGGTGGGTTTTCCCATTTCTTTCTATCCTCCTCCGGGAAGGGGAAAGCAATCAGAACCTTTCTAGGAATCTGAAATTTTTTTCTCTTGGTTTTCCCATGCTTTTTCAAAAATAGCATTTAATTCTTTGGACGCAGGGAAGGTTAGTGAAGTTTTCTTATTATCAGTGAAATAAGCCTCCTCAACCTGCTCAGGAGTTGTGTCAGCAATATTCAACACATCTCTAATAGCCTCTATCATCAACTGCACCCCTTTAGCAAGAGATGCGGCACCCCTGAGTACCTCCCCATCATCAAATATTCAACACACAAGGAGAGTGTCCAGCGGCTCCCGCAAACGGAACTACGAGCGCACGGCTTTTGGCCACAGAGCCGCGCTCTGACACTGTCTTGTGAGTCTGATTTCCACCTGGTTCAATAACAGCCATTCGGTGTCGACGTATAGCAGTGTGGGCAGCCGGCGCCCACTACCATTAAGGAGACAGTGATCAATCTCCCCACCGTGGAAAGGCCTGGGTAAGCTATATGCACGGGACTGTACTAATAGCGGCTATAGCTTAAAAGTCACTGCAATCTATATGGAAGCATGTCCATTTAAGCTACCCAGTAAAAGCCTTTATTTTATTTGGATAAAAACTGTGAGCATTTAAGCTTTCCACTAAATGGTGGTCAATTCACATTTATATCACACTCATATCGTTAAAACGTGGATGGACTCTTAAAGGAAACCTGAATGAATCTATGTGACTAATCAGCCCATGCATGGAGCTTAATAGAAGAAATATCACTCAATTATAAATGCTGCTTTTTCCACTGGAATACAGGTGGTCATATTTTTTCCCAGGGAGTCTCTACAATGTGTCTTATATATTGTTACTATTTTAGTTACTAAATGTTTGATACATATTATATGAGTTAACCACATAACAGGATACTTGGTATTCACTGAATTGTGAAAGTTTTTACATTTTTTAAAAATAAATTTTATTAATGCTGTTTAATGGTAGCGCTTCTCTGAGTATTTCTTTACCTCCCCATCACCGCCTGCCGTGTCAGAGTCGGTATCCGTGTCGTCTTGCATAATCTAGGCAAGAGCACGTTTATAGGAACCTGCAAAGGGGGGTCCTGAGGTAACAAATCTGTGCTACAACAGTGCAATCCTGATTACATGGGATGAGATCATCCTGGGAGGACATATCCTCAGCTGCATATGACATAGAGTCCCTGGACATAGCTAACTGGAGACCCCAAACACTCCACACACACACACACACACACACACACACACACACACACACAGGGAAGGCTAAACAGAGTTTCCCCCTGAGAATGGCAAGAGAGATACAGAGATTGGAGCCAACCCACACACAGTGCTGCTTAGATAAAGGACACCCCTTACCAGCGCCCACTGTGTACTGTAATAGTTACACAGAACTAATTCACCGCCTCCCCCCCCCCCCCCCCTTCTACCACCCACTAGTACCTCACAAGATAGCTGGAGTTGCTTGGAGGGACAGCTCTGTCAGCATCTGTGTACAGGAACTGCAGGCAGGAAAATGGCTCTGAACGCTGCTGGGTCCGCTCTGAGGAGAAGCTTCGCCCCTTGAAGATGGCGCGTCTTCCTGCACAAATTCTTTATACTGGCCTGAGGATTCCGTCGCAAGGCGGGGGATTCCGTCCCCTGTGAGTGTCTGAGTACGGAGGATTCTGATGCTAGCCTGGGGATTCAGTCTCCGGTTAGCATTTGTGACCAGTGTAGGGTATTAAGTCGCTGGCTCAGGACGCTCCTCATAGCTCCAACACTGTGTGCCGCTGAGCCTTCCTGGAGCGCAGCCTCTCAGAGCTGCGCTCCAACCCTTGTGCCGCCATATCTCACCATCTTCTAATCTTCTGGCTTTGTAAGGGGGTGGCGGCATGCTGCCGGGGTGAGTGATCCCCTGTGGCGGGGAACTTTCGATCCCCTCAGGAGCTCAGTGTCTTGTCAGCGGAGATAGTGTCTCAGACCCCGTAGGGTGGACACTACTCCCCTCCTAAGTCCCTCGAAGCAGGTAGGCTGTTGCCAGCAGCCTCCCTATAAAATAATAAACTCTAAAATAAACTTTTACTAAAGAAGCTCTGGAGAGCTCCCCTAGCTGTGACCGGCTCCTCCGTGCACATTTTCTAAACTGAGTCTGGTAGGAGGGGCATAGAAGGATGAGCCAGCCCACACTCTCAAACTCTTAAAGTGCCAATGGCTCCTAGTGGACCCGTCTATATCCCATGGTACTAATGTGGACCCCAGCATCCTCTAGGACGTAAGAGAAAACATTCTGTACTGTATAGTATGTGTGTCAACTTCCTCCCTCATTTCCTGCTCATCAAACAGCATGTCTTGTTCAATGGTATTAAGACTTATAGCGGTGGCTTTTTCCTGATTACATACAGATGCAGATAAAGTAAATAATTGTTTTCAACAATTTGTACAAATCCACTAGCATTATCACCATGCATGGGTTGAATAAGTTTCACAACCTCCCTCTTCAGCATGGCTCGAGAGCGGTTGACTTTAATGAGCCATACAGGAGACATACACTTAACATTACACTTAACATCAGACCCACTAAACCAGGGCTGGCCAAACCGGTCCTCGAGATCTACCAACAGTTCATGTTTCCAGGCCTCCTGGAGATATGTAGAATTGTCAGTTAGGAATGACTGCAGCACATCTTAATTAGTAATGACTACACCTGTGCACCAGCTAGGTGGTCTGGAAAATGTCTCGAGGACTGGTTTGGCCAGCCCTGCACTAAATATTTCCTTCAAAAATGCCATATCCACTTTTTAGCTCCTTGTATCCCACTCTGACGCCATTAATGTTCCAGGTGGAACTGGATTCTATGGATACACAGAGTTAAAGAAAGCAGGCAAAAAATAATTCCAAAATGGATGCTTGGTTCAAATACTATTAAGCAGTACATCAAAAGCACTTAGCTACAGATGTTGCTTTACAGAATTTTTTCAAGTGGTTTTGGTACCAAGGGCCTCATCCTAACTTCCAAGCTGGATAACATCAGGTCATGCTCTCAACAGGTTGATGGGCTGTGCTGCAAATCACACCAATGTCATAGGCAACTTTTGTGTTGAAGTCATTCAGTCTTCCAAAGCTGGGATACTACAGTATGTACGTAGAAGGTAAACACACAGCTACTATAGCATATTGGGACTTTACAGTCCTGTCTGTATATCAGACTGAACAATGCATACAGGTATTCAAGCAAATATATAATCAAAATGAAAGCTTGCATGCCATTTTGGTCCCATACCATACACCACACCAAAAAAATCATATAGCTCAAGGAAGAGCAGCCATGAGTGAGGAGCAAAGAAAGATGGAGCCTGACTGAGCAGCAATCCGGGAGAAAGTGAGAAGTCTGTGCCTGCTGGCCGTGGAGGGTTGGTTCACACACCCCTTGCAAAGACCTTGCACATGCCAGTGGTTGGGTTTGAATTCTGTCTATAGAGATAGTTATAAAGGTAATCCATTCCCTTTATATGGTGAAGTCACAAGTTTATATAAACTTACACCTCCTTTTCATCCTTCCCCCTTCTAATATTGGATGTAATTACAGTCAGTGCCGTAACTAGACCATTTAGCGTTGTGTACAAGAAATAGCATTGGTGCCCCACCCCATCATATTAAAAATAGGGCCAGTGCAGCGTAGTAGGCGCAAAACAAAAACATAGGGGTGTGCCTTCATGGGGAAGAAGTATGGCCACAAAAAAATACCAATTCATATTATGCCACACGGTAGCACCACTTACACACATTACGGGAGGCAAAGTCCCCTTTTCCACATTACGGCAGGCAGAGTCCCCCTTTTCCACATTACGGCAGACAGAGTCCCGCTTTTACACATTACGGCAGACAGAGTCCTCCTTTTACACATTATGGCAGACAGAGTCCCCCTTACATCCCACCCCCTACGCTTAGAGTGTAGTAGCGTGTAGTGTAGTGTGGTGTAGTATAGCGTAGTATAGTGTTGAGAAGTATAGTGTAGTATAGTGTACTGTAGTGTACTGTAGTGAAGTGTACTGTGGTGAAGGATAGTGTAATATAGTGTAGTGTAGTGTCTGTGTAGGCATTTACGTGATGTTTACGTTCTTCCTGCGCTGTTGCCGGCTCCTGTACAGAACTGACTCCTCTGCAGTGTCTGTACACTTCATTCACAGGCAGAGAGGGGTCGGTCCGCAGGAGCGCAGCAGCACAGGGGTGATATCCTGGCCAGTGCTGCTGCTGACTTTACACAGCAATCAGCGGCTCCAGCTGGTTGGAGCTTGGGGCTGCTGTGGGCAGCAGGCACAGAGTAGCAGGAACGGAAGCTGGCCATCAGTGGGATGGATATGCAGTCACTAAGGCTGTATGTAGAAGGTGCGCCCACAGGCAAGTGCACTGTTGGCAATGCACCTTCTGCACACAGCTAGTTATGGCCTTGATTGCAGTATGTTATAAATAGTGATGAGCGGGTTCGGTTTCTCGGAAACCGAATCCCCCGGAACTTCACCCTTTTTACACGGGTCCGAGCGCGCCCGAACGTCATCATCCCGCTGTCGGATTCTCGCGAGATTCGGATTCTATATAAGCAGCCGCGCATCGCCGCCATTTTCACTCGTGCATTGGAAATGTTAGGGAGAGGACGTGGCTGGCGTCCTCTCCGTTATTGTTGAACTTGATTGTGCTTTGCACTATTGCTTAATTGTGGGGAGGGCTGGGGAGCAGCTGTATAATATAGGAGGAGTACAGTGCAGAGTTTTGCTGATCAGTGACCACCAGTTATCCGTTCTCTGCCTGAAAAAAACGCTCCATATCTGTGCTCACAGTGTGCTGCATATATCTGTGCTCACACTGCTTAATTGTGGGGACTGGGGAGCAGCTGTATTATATAGCAGGAGTACAGTGCAGAGTTTTGCTGACAGTGACCACCAGTATACGTTGTCTGCCTGAAAAACACTCCATATCTGTGCTCAGTGTGCTGCTTTATTGTGGGGACTGGGGACCACCAGTATAATATTATATAGGAGGAGTACAGTGCAGAGTTTTGCTGACCAGTGACCACCAGTATATAATATATAGCATTACGGTACAGTAGGCCACTGCTGTACCTACCTCTGTGTCGTCATTAAGTCTACTATCCATCTACATTCTATACCTGTGGTGCATTTTAGTTTTGCAGTTTGCTGACACAGTGACCACCAGTATACTATATATAGCAGTACGGAAGGCCACTGCTGTACCTACCTCTGTGTCGTCATTAAGTATACTATCCATCTACATTCTATACCTGTGGTGCATTTTAGTTTTGCAGTTTGCTGACACAGTGACCACCAGTATACTATATATAGCAGTACGGAAGGCCACTGCTGTACCTACCTCTGTGTCGTCATTAAGTATACTATCCATCTACATTCTATACCTGTGGTGCATTTTAGTTTTGCAGTTTGCTGACACAGTGACCACCAGTATACTTTATATAGCAGTACGGAAGGTCACTGCTGTACCTACCTCTGTGTCGTCATTAAGTATACTATCCATCTACATTCTATACCTGTGGTGCATTTTAGTTTTGCAGTTTGCTGACACATTGACCACCAGTATACTATATATAGCAGTACGGTACGGAAGGCCACTGCTGTACCTACCTCTGTGTCGTCATTAAGTATACTATCCATCTACATTCTATACCTGTGGTGCATTTTAGTTTTGCAGTTTGCTGACACAGTGACCACCAGTATACTACATATAGCAGTACGGAAGGCCACTGCTGTACCTACCTCTGTGTCATCATTAAGTATACTATCCATCTACATTCTATACCTGTGGTGCATTTTAGTTTTGCAGTTTGCTGACACAGTGACCACCAGTATACTATATATAGCAGTACGGAAGGCCACTGCTGTACCTACCTCTGTGTCATCATTAAGTATACTATCCATCTACATTCTATACCTGTGGTGCATTTTAGTTTTGCAGTTTGCTGACACAGTGACCACCAGTATACTATATATAGCAGTACGGAAGGCCACTGCTGTACCTACCTCTGTGTCGTCATTAAGTATACTATCCATCTACATTCTATACCTGTGGTGCATTTTAGTTTTGCAGTTTGCTGACACAGTGAAAACCAGTATACTATATATAGCAGTACGGTACGTAAGGCCACTGCTCTACCTACCTCTGTGTCGTCAAGTATACTATCCATCCATACCTGTGGTGCATTTCAGTTGTGCGCAGTATATATAGTAGTAGGCCATTGCTATTGATACTGGCATATAATTCCACACATTAAAAAATGGAGAACAAAAATGTGGAGGTTTAAATAGGGAAAGATCAAGATCCACTTCCACCTCGTTCTGAAGCTGCTGCCACTAGTCATGGCCGAGACGATGAAATGCCATCAACGTCGTCTGCCAAGGCCGATGCCCAATGTCATAGTAGAGAGCATGTAAAATCCAAAAAACAAAAGTTCAGTTAAATGACCCAAAAATCTAAATTAAAAGCGTCTGAGGAGAAGCGTAAACTTGCCAATATGCCATTTACGACACGGAGTGGCAAGGAACGGCTGAGGCCCTGGCCTATGTTCATGGCTAGTGGTTCAGCTTCACATGAGGATGGAAGTACTCATCCTCTCGCTAGAAAAATAAAAAGACTTAAGCTGGCAAAAGCACAGCAAAGAACTGTGCGTTCTTCTAAATCACAAATACCCAAGGAGAGTCCAATTGTGTCGGTTGCGATGCCTGACTTTCCCAACACTGGACGGGAAGAGCTTGCGCCTTCCACCATTTGCGCGCCCCCTGCAAGTGCTGGAAGGAGCACCCGCAGTCCAGTTCCTGATAGTCAAATTGAAGATGTCACTGTTGAAGTACACCAGGATGAGGATATGGGTGTAGCTGGCGCTGGGGAGGAAATTGACAAGGAGGATTCTGATGGTGAGGTGGTTTGTTTAAGTCAGGCACCCGGGGAGACACCTGTTGTCCGTGGGACGAATATGGCCATTGACATGCCTGGTCAAAATACAAAAAAAATCAGCTCTTCGGTGTGGAATTATTTCAACACAAATGCGGACAACAGGTGTCAAGCCGTGTGTTGCCTTTGTCAAGCTGTAATAAGTAGGGGTAAGGACGTTAACCACGTTAACCACCTCGGAACATCCTCCCTTATACGTCACCTGCAGCGCATTCATCATAAGTCAGTGACAAGTTCAAAAACTTTGGGTGACAGCGGAAGCAATCCACTGACCACTAAATCCCTTCCTCTTGTAACCAAGCTCCTGCAAACCACACCACCAACTCCATCAGTGTCAATTTCCTCCTTACCCAGGAAAGCAAATAGTCTTGCAGGCCATGTCACTGGCAAGTCTGACAAGTCCTCTCCTGCCTGGGATTCCTCCGATGCATCCTTGAGTGTAACGCCTACTGCTGCTGGCGCTGCTGTTGTAGCTGCTGGGAGTCGATCGTCATCCCAGAGGGGAAGTCGGAAGACCACTTGTACTACTTCCAGTAAGCAATTGACTGTCCAGCAGTCCTTTGCGAGGAAGATGAAATATCACAGCAGTCATCCTGCTGCAAAGCAGATAACTCAGGCCTTGGCAGCCTGGGTGGTGAGAAACGTGGTTCCGGTATCCACCGTTAATTCAGAGCCAACTAGAGACTTGATTGAGGTACTGTGTCCCCGGTACCAAATACCATCTAGGTTCCATTTCTCTAGGCAGGCGATACCGAAAATGTACACAGACGTCAGAAAAAGAGTCACCAGTGACCTAAAAAATGCAGTTGTACCCAATGTCCACTTAACCACGGACATGTGGACAAGTGGAGCAGGGCAGACTCAGGACTATATGACTGTGACAGCCCACTGGGTAGATGTATTGCCTCCCGCAGAAAGAACAGCAGCGGCGGCACCAGTAGCAGCATCTCGCAAACGCCAACTCGTTCCTAGGCAGGCTACGCTTTGTATCACCGCTTTTCAGAATAGGCACACAGCTGACAACCTCTTACGGCAACTGAGGAAGATCATCGCAGAATGGCTTACCCCAATTGGACTCTCCTGGGGATTTGTGACATCGGACAACACCAGCAATATTGTGCGTGCATTACATCTGGGCAAATTCCAGCACGTCCCATGTTTTGCACATACATTGAATTTGGTGGTGCAGAATTATTTAAAAAACGACAGGGGCGTGCAAGAGATGCTGTCGGTGGCCCGAAGAATTGCGGGCCACTTTCGGCATTCAGCCACCACGTGCCGAAGACTGGAGCACCAGCAAACACTCCTAAACCTGCCCCGCCATCATCTGAAGCAAGAGGTGGTAACGAGGTGGAATTCAACCCTCTATATGCTTCAGAGGATGGAGGAGCAGCAAAAGGCCATTCAAGCCTATACATCTGCCCACGATATAGGCAAAGGAGGGGGAATGCACCTGACTCAAGCGCAGTGGAGAATGATTTCAACGTTGTGCAAGGTTCTACAACCCTTTGAACTTGCCACACGTGAAGTCAGTTCAGACACTGCCAGCCTGAGTCAGGTCATTCCCCTCATCAGGCTTTTGCAGAAGAAGCTGGAGACATTGAAGGAGGAGCTAAAACAGAGCGATTCCGCTAGGCATGTGGGACTTGTGGATGAAGCCCTTAATTCGCTTAACCAGGATTCACGGGTGGTCAATCTGTTGAAATCAGAGCACTACATTTTGGCCACTGTGCTCGATCCTAGATTTAAAACCTACGTTGTATCTCTCTTTCCGGCAGACACAAGTCTGCAGAGGTTCAAAGACCTGCTAGTGAGAAAATTGTCAAGTCAAGCGGAACGTGACCCTTCACATTCTCCCGCAACTGGGGGTGCGAGGAAAAGGCTAAGAATTCCGAGCCCACCCGCTGGCGGTGATGCAGGGCAGTCTGGAGCGAGTGCTGACATCTGGTCCGGACTGAAGGAACTGCCAACGATTACTGACATGTCGTCTACTGTCACTTCATATGATTCTCTCACCATTGAAAGAATGGTGGAGGATTATATGAGTGACCGCATACAAATAGGCACGTCAGACAGTCCGTTCGTATACTGGCAGGAAAAAGAGGCAATTTGGAGGCCCTTTCCACAAACTGGCTTTATTCTACCTAAGTTGCCCTCCCTCCAGTGTGTACTCCGAAAGAGTGTTTAGTGCAGCTGCTCACCTTGTCAGCAATCGGCATACAAAGTTACTTCCAGAAAATGTGGAGAAGATGATGTTCATCAAAATGAATTAGAATCAATTCCTCCATGGAGACATTCACCAGCAGCAATTGCCTCCACAAAGTACACAGGGACCTGAGATGGTGGATTCCAGTGGGGACGAATTAATAATCTGTGAGGAGGGGGATGTACACAGTGAAAGGGGTGAGGAATCGGAGGATGATGATGAGGTGGACATCTTGCCTCTGTAGAGCCAGTTTGTGCAAGGAGAGATTGATTGCTTCTTTTTTTGGTGGGGGCCCAAACCAACCAGTCATTTCAGTCACAGTCGTGTGGCAGACCCAGTCGCTGAAATGATGGATTCGTTAAAGTGTGCATGTCCTGTTTATACAACATAAGGGTGGGTGGGAGGGCCCAAGGACAATTCCATCTTGCACCTCTTTTTTCTTTCATTTTTCTTTGCATCATGTGCTGTTTGGGGACAATTTTTTTGAAGTCCCATCCTGCCTGACACTGCAGTGCCACTCCTAGATGGGCCAGGTGTTTGTGTCGGCCACCTGTGTCGCTTAGCTTAGTCACACAGCGACCTTGGTGCGCCTCTTTTTTTCTTTGCATCATGTGCTGTTTGGGGACTATTTTTTTGAAGTGCCATCCTGCCTGACACTGCAGTGCCACTCCTAGATGGGCCAGGTGTTTGTGTCGGCCACTTGTGTCGCTTAGCTTAGTCACACAGCGACCTTGGTGCGCCTCTTTTTTTCTTTGCATCATGTGCTGTTTGGGGACTATTTTTTTGAAGTGCCATCCTGCCTGACACTGCAGTGCCACTCCTAGATGGGCCAGGTGTTTGTGTCGGCCACTTGTGTTGCTTAGCTTAGTCACACAGCGACCTTGGTGCGCCTCTTTTTTTCTTTGCATCATGTGCTGTTTGGGGACTATTTTTTTGAAGTGCCATCCTGCCTGACACTGCAGTGCCACTCCTAGATGGGCCAGGTGTTTGTGTCGGTCACTTGTGTCGCTTAGCTTAGCCATCCAACGACCTCGGTGCAAATTATAGGACTAAAAATAATATTGTGAGGTATGAGGTGTTCAGAATAGACTGGAAATGAGTGGAAATTATGGTTATTGAGGTTAATATAACTATGGGATCAAAATGACCCCCAAATTCTATGATTTAAGCTGTTTTTTAGGGTTTTTTGTAAAAAACACCCGAATCCAAAACACACCCGAATCCAACAAAAAAATTTCGGTGAGGTTTTGCCAAAACGCGTCCGAATCCAAAACACGGCCGCGGAACCGAATCCAAAACCAAAACACAAAACCCGAAAAATGTCCGGTGCACATAACTAGTTACAAATACTGACAACAGTGACAGATAAGTGTGACTATTATTATGTCCAATAGTTGCAGGAAAGTGGTCTGTAAGTAGTCATGTAAGGGCCAGTTCTTACACTTTTTCAAACTAAAAATATATAGAGTTTAATTTGACCTGTGGTTGAGTGGAAGTAATGTAACTTCAACATTGCTGGGATATCATTAAGCAGCAATCCATTGGCGTTTAAGGGTTGGGGCTGGGACTGGCGCTGGGGATCCCGGTGGTCAGCATAGTTTAAAGGTCTTCTATAATAATGGTAGAAAAAAAGGCAGTTGTCAGTTACATTATCAGATTTATGCAAAAGACAGTTTAAATCAATTTGCTCTTTAGTTTATAAAAAGGACATTCAGGAATTTCAAAGTGAAACGAAGGGTAACAGCATTATTAAACAGTATAAGAAATAAGTACTGAAAAGAAAGGTTAGCTATATAATTAAAGTGGAATTAACTCATAGTTTATCAAGCTTGCATGAATCAGCCTCAAAGAGTTAATGATGGATATGAATATATTTATAGAGGTTCATACAAGATACATCAGTCCAGTTAGTATTATGGAATCATTTGCCATCAGTTGATTGGTAGCAAAGTGAAGCAAGTATGCCCTCTATTCAGATGACCTGTGTGGGTATAATCAGTCTCTGCATAACATTTCTGAACATGTTAGTACATTCTACTAGCCGTACAGACTGCAGATGATTGTCAGGGTTCATTCCTCCTTCTGTATATTCAGTGTCCATTTTAGAATATCTACAAATATAGTAATCCAACATGACATTCACTTTAAGACTGATGCAAACACGACTTTGTCAATCATCCTCAGGGCCACCGTCAAGGGGGTACTTTCCAGACTTCAGTCCCGGGCCCAGGCTCTCTGACAGAGAAGGGGGCCTGGTCCACCCATATCATGTATCACCTGGCTGGCTGCTACTGCCACCAGTTGAAAGAGGCGCTTGTCCTATAGCCACATGCCGCTGGTACTGTAAGTGCATGAAAGTAGAGCCCAGTCTGCTAATACTTTCCACTAGACACTAGAGAAGTCTCTTAGAGCTGAGAGATTGACGCTGCAAGGGGGCCCTCCACTGTAGCTCAGTGCAGGGATCCAACTGGAGAGCCAGCTGTGGAGTGCTGTCCCCTCACCCCCACCTCCTCCCCATAGGCCGCCGGACACTTCACATGCACAATAGCTTGTTGCTCCTCCCCTGGCCCCCAGGTTGCACTGGCTGAGCTCCGATGCTGTCTGGGACCCCTTGGAAGTCCCTTCTCTGTGCCAGCGGCTGATCACAAAGGACAACTCTTAACTGGAGAGTTGTCCTTTGTGATACTAATCCCATGTGTTAGTACATATGCGATTAGTATCAATGCAGTAAGTGGCGGGATGTACCGCAACTGCTTGGCACATCGCGCCCCATAAGGTGAAAGCAGTGCCTGGTCCTGAGCCCGTCAGCTGGCTGCCGCTTCTGCCAGTGCAGTGAAGAGAAGGAGGGCCCTAGTTCTGCCACCTGCCTGCTGGCCATCACTGCAGGTCCAGTGCGGCAAATAGAAAGAGAGCCCAGGTCCTACTGCCCACCTGCCGGCCACCACTGCTGCCAATGCAGTTAAGTGACGTAGGGCTCCAGTCCTGCAACCCGCCGGCACTGCCTGCTGCCGCTGCTAATGGGTGTGTGTATGTCCGATGCTGAAGAGGTAATCAGAAGTGTGTGTGCACATGTCAGTGCCTGTTTGTGTGTCTGGCACTGGAGGAGTATGCAGGAGTGTGTGTGTGTGTTTCTGTGTGTCTGTGTCTGACGCTGGAGGGATAAGCAGGAGTGTGCACATGTTTCTGTGTGTGTTTGTCCGGCATTGGAGGGGTAAGCAGGAGTGTGTTTCTGTCTAAGTGTGTCTGGTGTATGGTGCTAGAGGGAAATGCAGGAGTGTACTGTATGTGTGTTTCTGAGGGGGTGATTCAGACTGGAACGTTGCAGAAGCAGAATTCGCAGTCTGGTGTCCAGTGAGGTGTGCACACACTGGCGCGATCGCCGCTGACTGATTGACAGACAGAGGCGTTGGTGGGGCATGTCGGAGGTGGTTGGGGTGTGGTCCGAACAATGCTGGCATGTCCGGGCATGTCCGGATGTCACACACAGCTGCAACGGCCAAAAACATGGTGAGTAGCCGCCTGCCTTCGCAGCTAGGCTGCGTAGGCCGGGAGCCAGTGGCGCACCCAGGGGGGGTTTCCGAGTACCCAGAAACCCCCCTCCACTAAATTTTTTTTTTTTTTTTTTAGCTGCATGAGTATTATTAATGACTGTCTAGCGTCCTCTGCAGCCTGCTGTCTTCCTGGTGGCACTTGCAAGTGCAATAAAAGTTTACTTTATTTTAATTATAGTACATATATATCCATGTGCCTACATATATACACATGTATATACATACATATAAACACACACACACATATGATATATATATATATATATATATATATAGAGAAGGGAATTGACACAGCGCCACTTGTGAGGTGGGTTCTCAGTAAAATGTAAAAATGAAGTAAATAAATTGCTATTAAAAAACACGCGACCTTACCAAAGGTGTCTGCCAACCCTTAAAAATGCAGTACTGGTACAGGACTGCTGGGAAAACTTAAAAAGGGGGGAATAAGGGTACCGGCGACTGGTGTAATTTAAAATGCAATTGTTAAAAGATTGATTTAAAAGCCAAAAAACTATAAAATGATACAAACAAGTTTTATTAATCACATAAAGGTAGGTTTACACCATAAAACTACTAGTAAAATCCGGAGGTTACAAATGTCTCAGTAAAAAATCTCAGTAAAAATAATAATATGGAATTATAACTTAACTTTTAAAATAGGCACAGGGGGGTCACCACAGGGAGCCCAACGCGTTTCGTCACAGCTGACTTCTTCAAAGGGTAAGGACAGAATGAGATGATGCGCCTATTTATACCCCTGATGTACTGATTCAGGGTTGGTGATGTCATAGCTAGTCATGTGGTATCATTAACATATGTGGTAAACAGAACTACAAGGACACAGAAGTAGTACACATATATAAACTATAGTGGGTATCATGATGTTGTTGCCATAAAAAACGAATGGTTTGTGTGCTTAAACAGTGTTGTAATCGTCCAGAAATGTGCTTTTTGTATTAAATTGCGGCACTTCCGCCACACTTCCGGTGACGGAGGGGACGCGTCACGTGACTCCGGACAATTCCGCCCCACTTCCGGTTGTGTCTGTGCGCATGCGCTGGTGACGTCATCCGCTCAATGTGCTGTGGTCTCTTCAGTTCACAGCAGCTCTAGTCCAGGTCCCCATATTTCACATGTCCATTGAATAGCGGCGGCCATTTTTGTGATGATTATCTCCATAGGAAACATAGGTGAACGTGGTGGCCATCTTTAAGGAGTCCTTGGAGACATCGTCTCATGTTCCATCGGTAGCCATGGAAACCGGACCATGTAATGAGCAAAAGAGAGAATGGTGAAGGCTCATGTGCTGGTTCAATTGTATATATGAATCAATGGATATATATACATATATATACATAGATAAATAAGTATCAATAATATGAATAACATAATATAGGTTAAAACAAGCTGGAATCCAAAGATAAAAAGCATAAAATACGGAATGCATATAATATATAGCACAGAGTGCGTGTGGCTATTAAGTGGGTGTGAGTTAAGGGATATAAATACATTGGTTACAAATATATTCGTTACCCCACAGTGAGGGGATTTTATAGTGTTCTGTATGTGTATTTTGTGAAGGCAAGATGGTGCACTGGTGATAATAAAGTGCAATCTGGATATGTGTTAGTGGAGTATACTGGGTAGCAGCTTATGGTATTGATCAGGTCACTAAATAGCTCGATGTTATTTGTCAGTCCTTACAGTACCTGATATTCCCAGGCAGTCCCCCTCCCTGGTACTGATCAGGCCCAAAACACTGCTTAGCTTCCAAGATCGAACGAGATTGGGCGTACCAGTGTGGTTTGACTGTACTTGAGAGGTAAACATCTTAATGTCATGACCCAATCGCACATAAAACACACATGTACCCAGATCTTTTACGCATATTTTTATTGTGACACAAAAAGGGGGGGGGTGGTGAGGGGGGCGTGCAGAGTGGGCATAGTGACTGGTGAGGATAACGGAATAATACGGCACCTTATAAAAATGGTGCGATTTCATAGCTCTCATTCAGACCCACAGGTTGCAAGGTCTGGAGCTGGAAAATCCAATACATCTCTCTTCTTGAGAGTTTGTTCGCGAGGTCTCCTCCTCTCTCCCCCAGGCGCACCAGCTCGATCGCTTTAAAAGTGAGGTCCTCTGGGTTGGAGTTATGGTATGATGTAAAATGTCTGGAGACTGTATGGCTTTCCACCTTGTTCTTTATATTCCTTATGTGTTCCTGGATCCTCATCTTCAATGGTCTTTTGGTCTTGCCCACATACTTTTTCTTGCAAGAACACTCCAGCAAATAGATGACGGACACGGTATTGCAGTTCATGAATTCCTTGATAGTGTAGAGTTCATTTCCTTCCATATCACTGAAGGTTTTCCGGTTCGGATGTAAGAACTTACAAATATTGCATCTCCCGCATTTATAAGAACCCACACATCTAGGCATAGCGGAGATCTTGGTAGACTTCTCCTTAAGTAGGCTGGGTGCAAGGTGGTCCTTCAGGTTCCTGGATTTCTTGAAGATGATGACTGGTTCGGGCGGTAGAAGGTCTTTGAGGACAGGGTCCATGAGAAGAATATTCCAGTGCGTCTTGAGTGATTTTCTGATGTTCTTCTCATGTTGGTTATAGGTGGTGATAAAGGCGACCGAGTCTTTTTTGGCGTCTCTTGGTTTATATTTCAAAAGTTCATCTCTGTTGACCTTCCGTGTTTTTTCCAGTGCTTTTTCCACAATATGCCCGGGGTATTCCTTGTCTTGGAACCTCTTACTGTAGATTTTAAGTTGATCATCACAATCTTTTGGATTGGTGCAGTTCCTCTTTATCCTCGAGAATTGTGATGCCGGAATGTTATCCTTCCACTTCTGGAGGTGGTTACTCCGGTAATGTAAATAACTGTTCATATCCACCTCCTTAATGTAGTTCTTGGTGGTGATACCCCCATTTTCACCAGTTAATACCAAGTCCAGGTATTCGACTGACTTGTCGTTAGTATTTGAAGTGAAGGTCAAATTAAAATCATTGTGCCCCAACATTTTAAGAACTCATTAAAAGATTCAGTCGTGCCGTTCCAGATAATTAAAATATCATCGATATAGCGTCTGTAAAGCACCACGTTTTCCTTAAAAGCTTCCAGGCTGTATACATGAGTCTCTTCCCAATGTCCCATAAACAAATTTGCAAAACTTGGGGCGAAAATCGTCCCCATAGCTGTGCCACAGCATTGTAAGTAAAAATGGTTAAGAAACTTAAAATAGTTATGACTGAGAATAAAAAGCATAAGATCACAAATAAAATCACGGTGGGTTGGAGTCAGGGTTACATCATTGTTCAGGTATTCTCTGCATGCCGCTATGCCCTTGGAATGTTCAATACATGTATATAGGGATTGAACATCCACAGTTGCCCACATGTATGTATCCTTCCACTCCACTGTTCCAAGTACGTTAAGTATTGATGTTGTATCCTTTAGATAAGATGGCAGTGTTTTAACATATTTCTTCAGAAACACATCCACGTACTCTGACAGGTTGGAAGTTAATGAACCTATGCCTGCCACTATTGGTCTGCCAGGTGGATTCGTCAGTGATTTGTGGATCTTCGGTAAGAAGTAAAAAATGGGGGTAATGGGATTGGATTGCATAAGAAATTGATATTCTTCCTTTGTGATCACTGTGCTCCGTAGTGCATGCAGAAGAATGGTCCTCAGTTCCTCTACAAACGGTTCCTTGGGATCACTCTGGAGTAGTGTGTATGAATTAGCATCCCCTAGTAGTCTTTGTGCCTCTTTTGTATAGAGGTCGTGGTCCATTATGACCAATCCCCCCCCTTTGTCAGCTTGTTTTATGACTATATTGTGGTTCTTCTGCATTTTCTTCAGGGCTTCACATTCACGGTTCCCTAAATTTTTTCCTTCTGTCTTCTTTGGTGCTTTGTCACATAGGTCCTTCTTCACCATGTCATAGAAGAGACTCACATTGCTTCCTTTTGACTCGAGTGGGTAATACTTTGACGTCGGTTTAAGGCCAGATTTGGATCGTTCTTCATAGTTGGTTATAACGGCATCTTCTTTACGTAAGAAATGTCTTTTTAAGGTGAGTTTTCTCACAAATTTATTTAGGTCTATGAAGGTCTCGAATTTATTCATACCAGTTGTTGGTGCAAAAGTCAGACCTTTGCTGAGGAGTGAAACCTCAGGTTCCGTAAGTGTATGCTTGGAAAGATTGAAGATGCCTCTATCTCGTGGATCAGTTAATGCAGGTTTCTTCTTTTCTGGTCTCTCCCTCCTACCGCCCCGTTTTCCTCTTCTTCTAGGAGCCTTCTTTTCATGGGGGATGCCTGTCTGCTGTCTTCCCTCACCATTTTTTGTATTACGTCTTTCATTCGTGCACCTGTTCTTGCAGATAAAAAATCCTGGTCACCTGTGGAGTCTCTTCTTTGTAGGGCTGAGAATCTGTTGTTTGTTTTTATGTGTGGGTTCGATGGGGAGTCCTCACTATTTGTTCTGTTCTTGTTTCCTTTGTTTGGTACCGTTTTCCATTGGTACCTGCCCACTCTGTTTGGTTGATGGCCCGGAGCCTTGAATCGGCTCCAATTCTTCATGTGTCCTTGATGGTAGTCATTTCTGTCCCGAAGAAATTTCTTCTCCTTCCCTCTGATAACTTCCCCTTCAATGTGCTCAAGTTTCTTGTTGAGTACCTTCTCATTGATAACATAGTCCTCCTTCTCCTTAAAACCGCTCATCTCCGTCTCTTTCGTTTTTATTTCGACCTCTAATTCCGCCAAAGTGTCCTTCTTTTTGCGGATAAGGAGTTTCATGAGGTCGATTGAACATCTGTGTAGGATGGAGTCCCATTCTTCTATAAAATCCGTATCCTGTGTGCCAAACGTGGGCTGCTTAAGGAGTCTCAGGCCTCTGGGTACTCTATTGACTGAAATGTAATGTTCCAGGCCTTTAACATCCCACCACGTTTTCACTTCTTTAATGAGAAGTTTCTCCATCCCCCAGAAAAGATCGTCCAGATCTTGGTTGGGTGTCTGAGCGTCCACCTGTTTGTTCTCATTAAATATTTTTTGGCATAAATCATTTCTTCTAACCGTGCGGTCAATGTCTCCAAACATTTCTAGAGAAGATGCTGGAGAAAATACTGGATACACGTCTCACCAGGCTGCTATGTCGGTATACCACAGAGAAATTCGTATAGAGAAGGGAATTGACACAGCGCCACTTGTGAGGTGGGTTCTCAGTAAAATGTAAAAATGAAGTAAATAAATTGCTATTAAAAAACACGCGACCTTACCAAAGGTGTCTGCCAACCCTTAAAAATGCAGTACTGGTACAGGACTGCTGGGAAAACTTAAAAAGGGGGGAATAAGGGTACCGGCGACTGGTGTAATTTAAAATGCAATTGTTAAAAGATTGATTTAAAAGCCAAAAAACTATAAAATGATACAAACAAGTTTTATTAATCACATAAAGGTAGGTTTACACCATAAAACTACTAGTAAAATCCGGAGGTTACAAATGTCTCAGTAAAAAATCTCAGTAAAAATAATAATATGGAATTATAACTTAACTTTTAAAATAGGCACAGGGGGGTCACCACAGGGAGCCCAACGCGTTTCGTCACAGCTGACTTCTTCAAAGGGTAAGGACAGAATGAGATGATGCGCCTATTTATACCCCTGATGTACTGATTCAGGGTTGGTGATGTCATAGCTAGTCATGTGGTATCATTAACATATGTGGTAAACAGAACTACAAGGACACAGAAGTAGTACACATATATAAACTATAGTGGGTATCATGATGTTGTTGCCATAAAAAACGAATGGTTTGTGTGCTTAAACAGTGTTGTAATCGTCCAGAAATGTGCTTTTTGTATTAAATTGCGGCACTTCCGCCACACTTCCGGTGACGGAGGGGACGCGTCACGTGACTCCGGACAATTCCGCCCCACTTCCGGTTGTGTCTGTGCGCATGCGCTGGTGACGTCATCCGCTCAATGTGCTGTGGTCTCTTCAGTTCACAGCAGCTCTAGTCCAGGTCCCCATATTTCACATGTCCATTGAATAGCGGCGGCCATTTTTGTGATGATTATCTCCATAGGAAACATAGGTGAACGTGGTGGCCATCTTTAAGGAGTCCTTGGAGACATCGTCTCATGTTCCATCGGTAGCCATGGAAACCGGACCATGTAATGAGCAAAAGAGAGAATGGTGAAGGCTCATGTGCTGGTTCAATTGTATATATGAATCAATGGATATATATACATATATATACATAGATAAATAAGTATCAATAATATGAATAACATAATATAGGTTAAAACAAGCTGGAATCCAAAGATAAAAAGCATAAAATACGGAATGCATATAATATATAGCACAGAGTGCGTGTGGCTATTAAGTGGGTGTGAGTTAAGGGATATAAATACATTGGTTACAAATATATTCGTTACCCCACAGTGAGGGGATTTTATAGTGTTCTGTATGTGTATTTTGTGAAGGCAAGATGGTGCACTGGTGATAATAAAGTGCAATCTGGATATGTGTTAGTGGAGTATACTGGGTAGCAGCTTATGGTATTGATCAGGTCACTAAATAGCTCGATGTTATTTGTCAGTCCTTACAGTACCTGATATTCCCAGGCAGTCCCCCTCCCTGGTACTGATCAGGCCCAAAACACTGCTTAGCTTCCAAGATCGAACGAGATTGGGCGTACCAGTGTGGTTTGACTGTACTTGAGAGGTAAACATCTTAATGTCATGACCCAATCGCACATAAAACACACATGTACCCAGATCTTTTACGCATATTTTTATTGTGACACAAAAAGGGGGGGGGGGGTGGTGAGGGGGGCGTGCAGAGTGGGCATAGTGACTGGTGAGGATAACGGAATAATACGGCACCTTATAAAAATGGTGCGATTTCATAGCTCTCATTCAGACCCACAGGTTGCAAGGTCTGGAGCTGGAAAATCCAATACATCTCTCTTCTTGAGAGTTTGTTCGCGAGGTCTCCTCCTCTCTCCCCCAGGCGCACCAGCTCGATCGCTTTAAAAGTGAGGTCCTCTGGGTTGGAGTTATGGTATGATGTAAAATGTCTGGAGACTGTATGGCTTTCCACCTTGTTCTTTATATTCCTTATGTGTTCCTGGATCCTCATCTTCAATGGTCTTTTGGTCTTGCCCACATACTTTTTCTTGCAAGAACACTCCAGCAAATAGATGACGGACACGGTATTGCAGTTCATGAATTCCTTGATAGTGTAGAGTTCATTTCCTTCCATATCACTGAAGGTTTTCCGGTTCGGATGTAAGAACTTACAAATATTGCATCTCCCGCATTTATAAGAACCCACACATCTAGGCATAGCGGAGATCTTGGTAGACTTCTCCTTAAGTAGGCTGGGTGCAAGGTGGTCCTTCAGGTTCCTGGATTTCTTGAAGATGATGACTGGTTCGGGCGGTAGAAGGTCTTTGAGGACAGGGTCCATGAGAAGAATATTCCAGTGCGTCTTGAGTGATTTTCTGATGTTCTTCTCATGTTGGTTATAGGTGGTGATAAAGGCGACCGAGTCTTTTTTGGCGTCTCTTGGTTTATATTTCAAAAGTTCATCTCTGTTGACCTTCCGTGTTTTTTCCAGTGCTTTTTCCACAATATGCCCGGGGTATTCCTTGTCTTGGAACCTCTTACTGTAGATTTTAAGTTGATCATCACAATCTTTTGGATTGGTGCAGTTCCTCTTTATCCTCGAGAATTGTGATGCCGGAATGTTATCCTTCCACTTCTGGAGGTGGTTACTCCGGTAATGTAAATAACTGTTCATATCCACCTCCTTAATGTAGTTCTTGGTGGTGATACCCCCATTTTCACCAGTTAATACCAAGTCCAGGTATTCGACTGACTTGTCGTTAGTATTTGAAGTGAAGGTCAAATTAAAATCATTGTGCCCCAACATGTTTAAGAACTCATTAAAAGATTCAGTCGTGCCGTTCCAGATAATTAAAATATCATCGATATAGCGTCTGTAAAGCACCACGTTTTCCTTAAAAGCTTCCAGGCTGTATACATGAGTCTCTTCCCAATGTCCCATAAACAAATTTGCAAAACTTGGGGCGAAAATCGTCCCCATAGCTGTGCCACAGCATTGTAAGTAAAAATGGTTAAGAAACTTAAAATAGTTATGACTGAGAATAAAAAGCATAAGATCACAAATAAAATCACGGTGGGTTGGAGTCAGGGTTACATCATTGTTCAGGTATTCTCTGCATGCCGCTATGCCCTTGGAATGTTCAATACATGTATATAGGGATTGAACATCCACAGTTGCCCACATGTATGTATCCTTCCACTCCACTGTTCCAAGTACGTTAAGTATTGATGTTGTATCCTTTAGATAAGATGGCAGTGTTTTAACATATTTCTTCAGAAACACATCCACGTACTCTGACAGGTTGGAAGTTAATGAACCTATGCCTGCCACTATTGGTCTGCCAGGTGGATTCGTCAGTGATTTGTGGATCTTCGGTAAGAAGTAAAAAATGGGGGTAATGGGATTGGATTGCATAAGAAATTGATATTCTTCCTTTGTGATCACTGTGCTCCGTAGTGCATGCAGAAGAATGGTCCTCAGTTCCTCTACAAACGGTTCCTTGGGATCACTCTGGAGTAGTGTGTATGAATTAGCATCCCCTAGTAGTCTTTGTGCCTCTTTTGTATAGAGGTCGTGGTCCATTATGACCAATCCCCCCCCTTTGTCAGCTTGTTTTATGACTATATTGTGGTTCTTCTGCATTTTCTTCAGGGCTTCACATTCACGGTTCCCTAAATTTTTTCCTTCTGTCTTCTTTGGTGCTTTGTCACATAGGTCCTTCTTCACCATGTCATAGAAGAGACTCACATTGCTTCCTTTTGACTCGAGTGGGTAATACTTTGACGTCGGTTTAAGGCCAGATTTGGATCGTTCTTCATAGTTGGTTATAACGGCATCTTCTTTACGTAAGAAATGTCTTTTTAAGGTGAGTTTTCTCACAAATTTATTTAGGTCTATGAAGGTCTCGAATTTATTCATACCAGTTGTTGGTGCAAAAGTCAGACCTTTGCTGAGGAGTGAAACCTCAGGTTCCGTAAGTGTATGCTTGGAAAGATTGAAGATGCCTCTATCTCGTGGATCAGTTAATGCAGGTTTCTTCTTTTCTGGTCTCTCCCTCCTACCGCCCCGTTTTCCTCTTCTTCTAGGAGCCTTCTTTTCATGGGGGATGCCTGTCTGCTGTCTTCCCTCACCATTTTTTGTATTACGTCTTTCATTCGTGCACCTGTTCTTGCAGATAAAAAATCCTGGTCACCTGTGGAGTCTCTTCTTTGTAGGGCTGAGAATCTGTTGTTTGTTCTTATGTGTGGGTTCGATGGGGAGTCCTCACTATTTGTTCTGTTCTTGTTTCCTTTGTTTGGTACCGTTTTCCATTGGTACCTGCCCACTCTGTTTGGTTGATGGCCCGGAGCCTTGAATCGGCTCCAATTCTTCATGTGTCCTTGATGGTAGTCATTTCTGTCCCGAAGAAATTTCTTCTCCTTCCCTCTGATAACTTCCCCTTCAATGTGCTCAAGTTTCTTGTTGAGTACCTTCTCATTGATAACATAGTCCTCCTTCTCCTTAAAACCGCTCATCTCCGTCTCTTTCGTTTTTATTTCGACCTCTAATTCCGCCAAAGTGTCCTTCTTTTTGCGGATAAGGAGTTTCATGAGGTCGATTGAACATCTGTGTAGGATGGAGTCCCATTCTTCTATAAAATCCGTATCCTGTGTGCCAAACGTGGGCTGCTTAAGGAGTCTCAGGCCTCTGGGTACTCTATTGACTGAAATGTAATGTTCCAGGCCTTTAACATCCCACCACGTTTTCACTTCTTTAATGAGAAGTTTCTCCATCCCCCAGAAAAGATCGTCCAGATCTTGGTTGGGTGTCTGAGCGTCCACCTGTTTGTTCTCATTAAATATTTTTTGGCATAAATCATTTCTTCTAACCGTGCGGTCAATGTCTCCAAACATTTCTAGAGAAGATGCTGGAGAAAATACTGGATACACGTCTCACCAGGCTGCTATGTCGGTATACCACAGAGAAATTCGTATAGAGAAGGGAATTGACACAGCGCCACTTGTGAGGTGGGTTCTCAGTAAAATGTAAAAATGAAGTAAATAAATTGCTATTAAAAAACACGCGACCTTACCAAAGGTGTCTGCCAACCCTTAAAAATGCAGTACTGGTACAGGACTGCTGGGAAAACTTAAAAAGGGGGGAATAAGGGTACCGGCGACTGGTGTAATTTAAAATGCAATTGTTAAAAGATTGATTTAAAAGCCAAAAAACTATAAAATGATACAAACAAGTTTTATTAATCACATAAAGGTAGGTTTACACCATAAAACTACTAGTAAAATCCGGAGGTTACAAATGTCTCAGTAAAAAATCTCAGTAAAAATAATAATATGGAATTATAACTTAACTTTTAAAATAGGCACAGGGGGGTCACCACAGGGAGCCCAACGCGTTTCGTCACAGCTGACTTCTTCAAAGGGTAAGGACAGAATGAGATGATGCGCCTATTTATACCCCTGATGTACTGATTCAGGGTTGGTGATGTCATAGCTAGCCATGTGGTATCATTAACATATGTGGTAAACAGAACTACAAGGACACAGAAGTAGTACACATATATAAACTATAGTGGGTATCATGATGTTGTTGCCATAAAAAACGAATGGTTTGTGTGCTTAAACAGTGTTGTAATCGTCCAGAAATGTGCTTTTTGTATTAAATTGCGGCACTTCCGCCACACTTCCGGTGACGGAGGGGACGCGTCACGTGACTCCGGACAATTCCGCCCCACTTCCGGTTGTGTCTGTGCGCATGCGCTGGTGACGTCATCCGCTCAATGTGCTGTGGTCTCTTCAGTTCACAGCAGCTCTAGTCCAGGTCCCCATATTTCACATGTCCATTGAATAGCGGCGGCCATTTTTGTGATGATTATCTCCATAGGAAACATAGGTGAACGTGGTGGCCATCTTTAAGGAGTCCTTGGAGACATCGTCTCATGTTCCATCGGTAGCCATGGAAACCGGACCATGTAATGAGCAAAAGAGAGAATGGTGAAGGCTCATGTGCTGGTTCAATTGTATATATGAATCAATGGATATATATACATATATATACATAGATAAATAAGTATCAATAATATGAATAACATAATATAGGTTAAAACAAGCTGGAATCCAAAGATAAAAAGCATAAAATACGGAATGCATATAATATATAGCACAGAGTGCGTGTGGCTATTAAGTGGGTGTGAGTTAAGGGATATAAATACATTGGTTACAAATATATTCGTTACCCCACAGTGAGGGGATTTTATAGTGTTCTGTATGTGTATTTTGTGAAGGCAAGATGGTGCACTGGTGATAATAAAGTGCAATCTGGATATGTGTTAGTGGAGTATACTGGGTAGCAGCTTATGGTATTGATCAGGTCACTAAATAGCTCGATGTTATTTGTCAGTCCTTACAGTACCTGATATTCCCAGGCAGTCCCCCTCCCTGGTACTGATCAGGCCCAAAACACTGCTTAGCTTCCAAGATCGAACGAGATTGGGCGTACCAGTGTGGTTTGACTGTACTTGAGAGGTAAACATCTTAATGTCATGACCCAATCGCACATAAAACACACATGTACCCAGATCTTTTACGCATATTTTTATTGTGACACAAAAAGGGGGGGGGTGGTGAGGGGGGCGTGCAGAGTGGGCATAGTGACTGGTGAGGATAACGCGGGAGATGCAATATTTGTAAGTTCTTACATCCGAACCGGAAAACCTTCAGTGATATGGAAGGAAATGAACTCTACACTATCAAGGAATTCATGAACTGCAATACCGTGTCCGTCATCTATTTGCTGGAGTGTTCTTGCAAGAAAAAGTATGTGGGCAAGACCAAAAGACCATTGAAGATGAGGATCCAGGAACACATAAGGAATATAAAGAACAAGGTGGAAAGCCATACAGTCTCCAGACATTTTACATCATACCATAACTCCAACCCAGAGGACCTCACTTTTAAAGCGATCGAGCTGGTGCGCCTGGGGGAGAGAGGAGGAGACCTCGCGAACAAACTCTCAAGAAGAGAGATGTATTGGATTTTCCAGCTCCAGACCTTGCAACCTGTGGGTCTGAATGAGAGCTATGAAATCGCACCATTTTTAAAAGGTGCCGTATTATTCCGTTATCCTCACCAGTCACTATCCCCACTCTGCACGCCCCCCTCACCACCCCCCCCCCCCCCTTTTTGTGTCACAATAAAAATATGCGTAAAAGATCTGGGTACATGTGTGTTTTATGTGCGATTGGGTCATGACATTAAGATGTTTACCTCTCAAGTACAGTCAAACCACACTGGTACGCCCAATCTCGTTCGATCTTGGAAGCTAAGCAGTGTTTTGGGCCTGATCAGTACCAGGGAGGGGGACTGCCTGGGAATATCAGGTACTGTAAGGACTGACAAATAACATCGAGCTATTTAGTGACCTGATCAATACCATAAGCTGCTACCCAGTATACTCCACTAACACATATCCAGATTGCACTTTATTATCACCAGTGCACCATCTTGCCTTCACAAAATACACATACAGAACACTATAAAATCCCCTCACTGTGGGGTAACGAATATATTTGTAACCAATGTATTTATATCCCTTAACTCACACCCACTTAATAGCCACACGCACTCTGTGCTATATATTATATGCATTCCGTATTTTATGCTTTTTATCTTTGGATTCCAGCTTGTTTTAACCTATATTATGTTATTCATATTATTGATACTTATTTATCTATGTATATATATGTATATATATCCATTGATTCATATATACAATTGAACCAGCACATGAGCCTTCACCATTCTCTCTTTTGCTCATTACATGGTCCGGTTTCCATGGCTACCGATGGAACATGAGACGATGTCTCCAAGGACTCCTTAAAGATGGCCACCACGTTCACCTATGTTTCCTATGGAGATAATCATCACAAAAATGGCCGCCGCTATTCAATGGACATGTGAAATATGGGGACCTGGACTAGAGCTGCTGTGAACTGAAGAGACCACAGCACATTGAGCGGATGACGTCACCAGCGCATGCGCACAGACACAACCGGAAGTGGGGCGGAATTGTCCGGAGTCACGTGACGCGTCCCCTCCGTCACCGGAAGTGTGGCGGAAGTGCCGCAATTTAATACAAAAAGCACATTTCTGGACGATTACAACACTGTTTAAGCACACAAACCATTAGTTTTTTATGGCAACAACATCATGATACCCACTATAGTTTATATATGTGTACTACTTCTGTGTCCTTGTAGTTCTGTTTACCACATATGTTAATGATACCACATGACTAGCTATGACATCACCAACCCTGAATCAGTACATCAGGGGTATAAATAGGCGCATCATCTCATTCTGTCCTTACCCTTTGAAGAAGTCAGCTGTGACGAAACGCGTTGGGCTCCCTGTGGTGACCCCCCTGTGCCTATTTTAAAAGTTAAGTTATAATTCCATATTATTATTTTTACTGAGATTTTTTACTGAGACATTTGTAACCTCCGGATTTTACTAGTAGTTTTATGGTGTAAACCTACCTTTATGTGATTAATAAAACTTGTTTGTATCATTTTATAGTTTTTTGGCTTTTAAATCAATCTTTTAACAATTGCATTTTAAATTACACCAGTCGCCGGTACCCTTATTCCCCCCTTTTTAAATATATATATATATATATATATATATGTGTATATATATGTGTACTGTATGTGTGTGTGTGTGTGTGTATATATATATATATATATATATATATATATGTATGCATGTTTAATATACTATGTATATGTGTATATGGGTTCACTACGATCTCCCGGCGGCTGGCCTCCCGGCGACCAGCATACCGGCGCCGGGAGGCCGGCCGCCGGCTTACCAACAGTGTGGCGAGCGCAAATAAGCCCCTTGCGGGCTCGCTGCGCTCGCCACGCTACGCGCGCCACACTATTCTATTCTCCCTCCAGGGGGGTCGTGGACCCCCACGAGGGAGAATAAGTGTCGGTATGCCGGCGGTCAGGCTCCCGGCGCCGGTATGCTGGTCGCCGGGAGCCCGACCGCCGGCATACTGAAGACCACCCGTGTATATGTATGTGTGTGTGTGTGTATATATATATATATATATATATATATAAATATATATATATATATGTGTATATATATATATATATATATATATACACACACACACACACACACACACACACTAGTTTTACGGTCGCAGCATATACTGGGTCACCTCAGTCCCCACCCCCGTGATTGGCTCCGCCCAGTTCTGGAAACCCCCCATGCAAATCCTGCGTTTGCCACTGGGAGCTACTCACCAGGTGCAAAAGTATCGCAGCTTTACGATGCTTTAGCATGTGTGCAGGTAGGGGGGTAGGGCCTGGCATGCGGGGTGGACTAGCCCTGTGCTGGGCAGCCCCCCGCATGTCAGAGATTTTGATCGTAGATGTGCGTTTTTTCGCACATATGCGATCAGCTCTGAATCACCCCCTGTGTGTGTCTGGCACTGGAGAGGTTAGCAGGAATATGTAGTACTACAGGTACCAGCGCTGGTGGGGTAAGCAGGAGTGTTTGTGTGTGTTTCTGTGTGTGTGTGGGTGTGTCTGTGTGTGTGTGTCCAGCACTGGAGGGGTAAGCAGGAATGTGGGTGCTTCTGTGTGTATGTTGCTAGTGGAGTAAGCAGGCGTGTGTGTGCATGATTGACTTACTGTACTGTATGTCAGCAAGTGTAAGGTAAAAGATTTCTATTTAACTATACTTCTATTTCTCTAGCATCCATAAGGGATATTGGGGGAAACTAGTACGATGGGGTATAGACAGAGTCCAAAGGAGCTAGTGCACTTTACATTTCTTCAACTGGTGTGCTGGCTCCTCCCCTCTATGCCCCCTCCCTAAGGCAGTTTAGCAAAAAGTGCCCACAGGAGAGGATGCACATCTCTGCTGCTCCAGAGAGTTTTCTTGGGCAACAGCATATCTGCACCGTGGGAGTTATGAGGGGAACGGTTACCGGCCTTGTGAGGTGCAGAGCCGCTTCCCCCGCTGCAGGAGCACCTTCATGAGGGGTTGTTGTTCAGTGGGGCACTGCGCCTTGGCTGTCACAGCCGCAGCACGCAGCACACCCCTATCGCTGCCTGAAGGTGACATCAGTGGTGAGTACAAACCGGGATCCCCGCTAGGGGGGTCCCCCGGTTCAAAGTGCAGCTGTCCATGGGTGCGGCATACAGGACCCTCCCTTGGGGGTCCCGCTAGGATCCCCCGTGTGTAATCTGGCACAAAACTGCTTGACCAGCACTTGTGTGATATTTTAAGCTGTTTAGGAGACTTTACAAGTATAAAAAATAAGTACAGCTCTGGTGCCATTGGAGGGGGCGGAGCTTCCCCAGAGCGGGACTTGGGGCATTTTGGCACCTTCCTCTGCTTACTGCAGCCATCTACAGCACATGCAGCGCTTCCTGCCTCACAAACACACTGGAAAACTTGTACAGGGGGAAGCAAAGGGGAGAGCTGCTTGTGTACACTATCCTGAGCATATTTAGGATTGCAATTGTTAGTGTTTACTGTGTTTTACAGAGCTGACAGTCTCACTGGGGCTGTACAGCTCAGGGTGTGCTGGTATCATCCCTCTCTCTGTGTCTCCTCTCACATACAGTAGGGCAGGTTTGCAATATAACTATCTGTGTGTGTGTGTGTGTGTGTGTGTGTGTGTGTGTGTGTATGTTTTTGTACTTACTGTGAAATATGGGTAAGCACAAGTTGTGCAGTGCATGTCACACCAGATTCTCTCCATTATCTAATTACTCTATTTCCTGTGAACAACGCTGTCAGTCTTCACAAATTAGTGAAGAGGCTGGGGGAAGGGGTCTCTTTAGACTATGATGTCAGATATGTCATCCCAGCTCACTGATAATGTGCAGACAACTCAGCTACTGCAACAAGCTATTGCAGATTTAGCTGCTAGGGCTGATGCACAGCTCCCTCTCTCATGCAGGTCCCCAGAAGCGTGGTTTACCTACACTACTATCTGATACAGATGATGATATACAAGATGATGTGGATGACCTGGATCCCGTTTGCGGGGATCCTGATTCTACTCAGGGTATTGAACCCCTCATTTTGGCTATAAGGGATGTGTTAAAGCTCTCTCTAGAGGACACTGTGTCACAGCAGTAGTTTTTCTTTCTACAAAACAAGCCCAATGTCACTTTCCCTGATTCTCCAGAGTTAGATGACTTATTCAAACAGGCCTGAAAAAATCTAGACAAAAATTTCCAAGTGTCCAAAAAGTTTTTGCGCACTTTCCCATTTGCTCCTGAAGGTAGAAAATTTTGGGAGGAACCCTCTGGCATGGATGTCTCAGTCTCTCGCCTGTCTAAGAAGGCGGTGCTGCCTGCCCCGGGCTCCTTTACTATGAAGGATCCTGGGGATCAGAAGATAGAAACTACCCTAAAGCTATATACACTGCAACCAGCCTCTCACAAAGACCGGACATTGCGTGTTGCTGGATGACCCATTCATTCTTGGGCCATTCAAATTCAGGGGGTCTTTGGGGAATATGCCCTTAGTTACTATGGTTACCCTGCTGAAGCACATTCAGGACACTACACGTGTCCTCTGTGATTTCCTCAAGGAGATGGGGAACATTAATGCTCGGACGTCTGCCATAGCAGTGTCGGCATGCAGTGTCTTGTGGTTGCCTCAGTGGATTGCGGACGCAGAATCCAAACGTAGTGTGGACTCCCTCCCCTTTTCTGGGGAATGGCTTTTTGGGGTTGAATTGGATACTTGGATTTCCAAAGTTACGGCTGGGAAATCAACATTTCTCCTCTCTGAGGCCCTACCAGCGAGACGCTCCTATCCGGGGCCATCTGTCCAGTCCTTTCGGTCTCACAGATTTTTGATCAAAGGCCAGAGGTGCCTCCAATTTGGCTAGAGGCACCAGAGGTAAGTCCAGAAAACCAGCACCAGTTCTCAGGAACAGTCCATCGGTTCTGCTTCCACTAACGCCTTAGCATGACGGTGCCCACCCATCCGGGGGAATCTCGAGGTGGGAGATCGACTGCATCACTTCAGCAGTGTCTGGAAGACTTCCTGCTGGGATGCCTGGATCAGAGAGCTCATTTCTCAGGGCTACAAGCTGGAGTTCAAAAGTACCCCCCCCCCCCAACGATTTTTAAATCAAGCTTACCAGCTTTAGAGGATATGCAAGTTACAACAGGCTATCCAGAAGTTGGTCCAGTCCCACGTCATTGTTCCAGTACCACTACAGCAATGCGGCAAGGGGTTTTACTCAAACCTGTTTGTGTTGCCGAAGCCGGACAGTTCGGTCAGACCCATTCTGAATCTGACATCCTTGGGGTATATTTACTAAGGTCCCGATTTTTTTCCTAGGACTTCCAAAATATTACGAATGCCCTCATCACTGCCGTGATTTTTGCTTAGTAAATTACCGAGATGACACTTTGAAGAAAAAATAACCAATGGTGGGAACTTTGTGGTCAGCGGTGAGGTTACTTTCGGTCAACCGCTGACCACAAAGTTCCCACCATTGGTTACAATGGAGCGCATAGGCGCTACATTGTAACACTGCCGTGTGCCACCTGTCAGACAGTACAGGAGCACACAGCCGATCAGGAGGGTGCCACAACGTGGCGCTCCCTGATTGGCTGAAGAAACCCACTTAGTCATCAGTCAGAGGGGGTTTCTGGCATTCGGGGAAAGGGGTCCCATGTGAAAACATGGGGCCCCTTTCAGTTCGTGGTCGGGTGTCCCGTTTTTTTATTTTTACAAGTACGTGGATTACAAATGGATTACCCGAGGAGCCCTCTACACTGGATTTGGTGAGTTGATTTTTTTCAACAGGTACACCATGGATTCTACATGGAGAAGAGGACCGCCCTCGTGTGAACATAAGGTAAGTATGTGTATATGGTGGTGTGTATGTATGCATTAAAGTTATACTTTCAAGGTGTGTGTGTTATGTCTTTATTGGGGTATTTTTTTAGTAGTAGTACTACAGGTACCAGCGGGCCCGGTTTTCTGCCGCATGCTGGTACTTGTGGTTCTCCAAGTACCAGCTTGCGGGGGAGGCTTGCTGGGACTTGTAGTACTGCTACTAAAAACAATATTCATAACTTTCAACAAAGGCTATCAGCCCCCCATCCGCAGCCCATTGGATGGGGGGGACAGCCTCGGGCTTCACCCCTGGCCCTTGGGTGGCTGGGGGGGGACCCCTTGATTGAAGGGGTCCCCACTCCCCCAGGGTATGCCGGCCAGGGGTGACTAGTTTGGTATTTAATGCCACGGCCGCAAGGCGCTGTATAAAAGTGACCCCTGGCTGTGGCATTATCTGTCCAGCTAGTGGAGCCCGGTGCTGGTTTCAAAAATACGGGGGACCCCTACGCTTTTTGTCCCCCGTATTTTTGGAACCAGGACCAGGCGCAGAGCCCGGTGCTGGTTGTTTAAATATGGGGGAATCCCTGTCAATTTTTTCCCCATATTTTTGCAACCAGGACCGGCTCAAAGAGCCCGAGATTGGTTTGGCTTAGGAGGGGGGACCCCACGCAATTTGTTTTTTTAAGTTTAAACATTTTTTATTTTTTTTACAAGGTGCACAATGAAGCCCAGCACGGATCTCTCAGATCCGGCCGAGATTTATTGTATTAAAGTCGGCAGTGTTTTACAAGTCACTCACGTAAAACACTGCCTAAAAAAACGAATGACATCAACATCGGAAAAACCGAAAATGCAGAATATGGCAGCTTAGTAAATTAGTCGTAATCAATTCAAAAAGTTGCATATTCACACTTTCGATGTCATTCGTGATTGAACTTTGACCTCAAACGGGAAAATACGATTCTTAGTAAATTTACACCCTTGAATCCTTATTTGGGGGTGCTAGAGTTCAAAATGGATTCCCTACGAGCAGTTATTGCGGGCCTGGAAGAACAGGAATTTATGGTCTCCTTGGATATCAAGGACACCTATCACCATATTCCGATTTGGCCTCCTGATCAGGCGTACCTGCAGAGGGGATCAATGTGGTCCCTTATCTGGATGATCTTCTGATAAAGGCGATATCCAGGGAGCATTTGTTGCTCCATATCGACCGCACCATCCATCTTCTGACCGACCATGGATGGATCCTCAACTTACAGAAGTCCCACCTGGAGCTAACTCAGAGGCTCCTGTTACTGGGGATGTTGCTGGATACTGTGGCCCAGAAGGTATTTCTACCAGAGGACAAGGCGAAAACACTTCAGGAGATGGTCTGCATGGTGCTCCGACCTACTCGAGTGTCCGTACATCACTGCATAAGATTGTTGGGAAAGACGGTTGCCTCATACGAGGCAATCCAGTATGGGAGGTTGCATGCCAGAAGGTTTCAATTGGATCTCCTGAGCAAGTGGTCCGGATCGCATCTCCAGATGCACTGGATGATTCAGCTGTCACCTCAGGCCAGGATTTCCCTTCTGTGGTGGCACCAGTCCTCCAATCTCCTGGTGGGCAGGAGTTTCAGGATCCAGGATTGGACCCTCATCAAAACGTATGCCAGTCTGAGAGGATGGGGAGCTGTCACCCAAGGGGCGCAGTTACAGGGCAGGTGGTCAGGCCACAAAAACCTCCTTCCAATCAACATTCTGGAACTTGGGGTGATCTACAATGCTCTACTACAAGCATCTCCTCTGCTCAAGGATCACGCGATCCAGATACAGTGGGACAACGGCGGTGGCATATGTCAATCGACAAGGACAGAAAAAAGCAGAGCCTGCATGTGAGAGGTGTCAAAGATACTCCTCTGGGTGGAGAGAAATGCAATAGCCATGTCAGTAATCTTCATTCCGGGTGTGGACATCCTGAGTCGTCACAATCTCCACCCAGGGGAGTGGGGCTGCACCATCTGGTGTTCCAGCAGATCATCGGCCGGTGGGGTTGCCCACAAATAGACATGATGGCTTCTCGTCTCAACAAGAAACTTCCCTAGTATTGCTCACAGACCAGGGACCCTCAAGCGAGGGCAGTGATGCACTGGCGTCGCCTTGGCTGTACTGGCTGGTCTACCTGTTTCCTCCGATCCCATTGCTCCCAAGAGTGCTAAAGCGAATCAGAAATCAAGGTGTCCAGGCAATTCTAATTGCCCTGAATTGGCCTCAGAGGGCGTGGTACGCGGATCTTCTGGATATGTCCGTCGAAGACCCTTGGCCTCTACCGCTCAGAAGAGATCTTCTTCAATAAGGACCGTTCATCTACCCGGACTTACAGCGAATTTGTTTGATGGCATGGAGGTTGAGCAGAATATCCTAGCTCACAAGGGCCTTTCCAAGAAGGTTATTGCAACCATGGTTCAGGCCAGCAAACCTGTGACGTCAAAACACTATCATCATATCTGGAGGCGATATGTCTCTTGGTGCGAGGAATGCACATATCCGCCTGCTGAGTTTCACTTGGAATGTTTCCTACATTTCCTACAGGCTAGTGTGGATAAGGGCGTACGTCTGGGTTCCATTAAGGTCCGGCTTTCAGCCCTCTCCATTTTCTTCCAGAAGAAATTGGCACTGTTGCCTGAAGTTAAGACCTTCTTGCAAGGGGTACTCCACATACAACTACCTTTTGTGCCGCCTACGGCACCCTGGGATTTGGATGTAGTGTTGGATTTTCTACAGTCCTCCTGGTTTGAACCTCTGATGATGGTAGAAGACAAGTACTTCACTTGGAATACGGTGATGTTACTGGCCCTGGCTTCTGCTCGACGTGTTTCAGAAGTGGGGGCCTTATCGTGTAAAAATCTGTACTTGGGCCCTCATTCCGTGTTGATCGCACCAAGCAACTTTTTGCTGCTGGTGCTATCAACTAATCTCCACCTATGGGGGAGTGTAATTCAGCATAGCAGGGCTGCGTTCGCTTGTGCAGCCCTGCTATGCTAAAAATGTTTCACTCAAAACAAGACCAGCCCTGGACATACTTACCCTGTGCGATGGATCCAGCGATGAAAGGGCCGGCTTTGACGTCACAACTCTGCCCTCCGTTCACCTGGACATGCCTTCGTTTTACTTACCACTCCCCGAAAACGGCAGCAAACGGTAAGTTGACGCCCCAGAACGCCCTCTTGCTGTCCATCTTCTTGTGGTCGCCGCTGCAACCGCTTGCTTCTTTGTCAGCGTCATTGCCCGGGGACCTCTGTCGCCAGGCAACAACGCACGTGCGCAATGTGCATGCC
This sequence comes from Pseudophryne corroboree, assembly GCF_028390025.1. Lineage (NCBI taxonomy): Eukaryota > Metazoa > Chordata > Amphibia > Anura > Myobatrachidae > Pseudophryne > Pseudophryne corroboree. The sequence goes on along the minus strand of NC_086452.1, from coordinate 202,341,810 downwards.
GCGCATGCGCATTCCAGACCCGTTTGCACCGCAGTGAAGAACCGGTGCGTGCAAACGGATAGGAATGACCCCTTTGGTGTTTTATGAGGGCAGAGCGGAGCTCCGGACTAGACAGCAGTTCCTGCCGAAGTTTGTCTCCGCGTTTCATCAGAATCAACCTATTGTGGTTCTGTCCAGTTCTGCTCCTCCAGAAGCATTGGATGCTGTACATGCCTTGAAGATCTATGTCTAGCGTACAGCTCGGGTCAGAAAGACGGATTCCTTATTTGTGCGCAGAAGAAGGGTTGCCTGGCTCCAAAGCAGTTCATTGCTCATTGGATTTGGCTTACTATCCAACAGGTCTATGTGTTGGCAGCCTTACCTGTTCCTAAGTCTCTAAAGGCCCACTCTACAAGATCAGTGGGATCTTCCTGGGCGGATGCCCATGGTGTCTCCACCTTGCAACTATGCCGGGATGCTACCAGGTCGGGGAAGAACACTTTTGTGAAGTTCTACAAATTTGATACCATGGCCAAAAGGGATACCCAGTTTGGGCAGGCGGTGCTGCAGCAGTCTTCGCACATTCCCACCCGTTCTGGAAGCTTTGGGACGTACCCATCGTAGTAGTTTCCCCCAATATCCTTTATGGACGCTAGAGAAAATAGGATTTTAATAACTACCAGTAAAACCTTTTCTCGTAGTCCATAAGGGATATTGGGCGCCCGCCTCAGTATGTCAGTAATCGTTGGCAGGTCCTTCATTCCGGACGAGATGCCAGCACTCGATCCTAACTGCCCTGCATCACCGCCAGTGGGTGGGCTAGGAAATCTTATCCTTTTCCTCGCAGTACCAGTTGCGGGAGAAAGTGAAGGAGGTGCTGTTGATGGGTCATGTTCCGCTTGAGTTGACAATTTTCTCACCAGCAGGTCTTTGAACCTCTGCAGACTTGTGCCTGCTGGAAAGAGAGATACAATGTAGGCTTTAAACCTAGGATCGAGCACGGTGGCCAAAATGTAGTGCTCTTATTTCAACAGATTGACCACCCTTGAATCCTGGCAAAGCGAATGAAGGGCTCCATCCACAAGTCCCACATACTTTGCGGAATTGCTCCATCTTAGCTCCTCCTTCAATTTCTCCAGCTGCTTCTGCAAAAGCCTGATGAGGGGAATGACCTGACTCAAGCTGGCAGTGTCTGAACTGACTTCACGTGTGGCAAGTTCGAAGGGTTAGAAAACCTTGCACAAGATGGAAATCCTTCTCCACTGCGTTTGAGTCAGGTGCATTCCCCCTCCTTTGCCTATATCGTAGGTGGATGTATAGGCTAGAATGGCCTTTTGCTGCTCCTCCATCCACTTAAGCATATAAAGTGTTGAATTCCACCTCATTACCACCTCTTGCTTCAGGTGATAGCAGGGCAGGTTCAGGTGTGTTTGATGGTGCTCGAGTCTACGGCATACGGTGGCTGAATGCCGAAAGTGGCCCGCAATTTTTCGGGCTACTGACATCTACTGCACACCCCTGTCATTTTAAAAAAAAATCTGCACCCCCAAATTAATTGTATGTGCAAAACATGGGATGTGCTGGAATTTGCCCAGATGTAATGCACGCACAATATTGGTGGCGTTGTCCGATATCCCAAATCCCCAGGAGAGTCTAATTAAGGTAAGCCATTGTGCGATAATGTCCCTCAGTTTCAATAAGTGGTTGTCCGCGGTGTGACTCTTACGGAAAGCGGTTATACATAGCGTAGCCTGCCTAAGAATGAGTTGGCATTTGCGAGATGCTGCTACTGGTGCCGCTGCTGTTGTTTCTGCAGGAGGCCATACATCTACCCAGTGGGCTGTCACAGTCATATAGTCCTTAGTCTGCCCTGTTCCACTTGTCCACTTGTCTGTGGTTAAGTGGACAGTGGGTACAACTGCATTTTGTAGGACACTGAGGACACTTTTTCTGACATCTCTGTACATTCTCGGTATCGTCTGCCTAGTGAAGTGGAACCTAGATGGGATTTGATACCGTGGACACAGTACCTCAAATAATTCTCTAAGTCCCACTGAACTAATGGCGGATACCGGATGCACGTCTAACACCAACATAGCTGTCAAGGCCTCAGTTATTCACTTTGCAAAAGGAGGACTGCTGTCATAATTCATCTTCCTCACAAAGGACTGTTGGACAGTCAATTGCTTAGTTGAAGTAGTACAAGTGGTCTTCCGACTTCCCCTCTGGGATGACAATCGACTCCCAGTAGCAACAATAGCAGCAGCGGCAGCAACAGCAGGAAGGAATCCCGGTTAGGAGAGGACTCCTCATTCTTGCCAGTTACATGGCCTGCAGGACTACTGATGTTCCTGACTGAGGAGGAAGTGGACATTGAGGGAGTTGGTGTGTTGCTTGCAGGAGCTTGGGTACGGGTGTAGTATTATGCCGGCGGTCGGGCTCCCGGCGGCCAGCATACCGGCACCGGAATCCCGACTGCCGGCATACCGACAGCTGGGCGAGCGCAAATGATCCCCTTGCGGGCACGTTCTCCCTCCAGTGGGGTCGTGGACTCCCAAGAGGGAGAAAAGCTGTCGGTATGCCAGCAGTCAGGCTTCTAGCGCCAGTATGCTGGTCGTCGGGAGCCCGGCCGCCGGCAAATTGAAACCCACCCCTTGGGTACAAGAGGAAGAAGGGATTTAGGTGTCAGTGGACTGCTTACGCTCTTACCCAAAGTTTCACAACTTGACACTGACTTCAGATGAATGCGCTGCAGGTGACGTATAAGGGAAGATGTTCCTAGGTGGTAAACATCCTTACCCCTACTTATTACAGATTGACAGAGGCAACACACGGTTTGACACCTGTTGTCCGGATTTGTGGAGAAATAATTCCACACCGAACAGGTGGCTTTTTTGGTATTTTGCCAAGGCATCACAATGGGCTTATTCAATCCATGGACAACAGGTGTCTCCCCCGGTGCCTGATTTAAACAAACCACATCACCATCAGAATCCTCATCGTCAACTTCCTCCTCAGCGCCAGCAACACCCATATCCTCAGAGGCAGAACTCTGGGAGGCAACGGAGTCATCTGCCGCCGGGCTCCTGCTCTGAAGGGGGCACCTCTCCTCCCATTCTGTGACACCATTGAATTAAGTTAATTGATAGCTGTCGCTGTCTTCTCAGTGGCCGACTTCCTCACTGGTCCCTGCACCTTACAAATCACACCCTTTTTATTATACTGAATATACACATTTTACAGGTGTCACACCCAGGATTAGAAACCACATCCTATTACACTGGAAGCAGACACCTTACTGATGAAGCTGTTTGCTCCTGTATAGGAAATATGAGAATTTTAACTATATGAAGATACTTCTCTGACAATTACACACAACTTCATATAGTTAGAATTCTCATGCTTCCTCTACAGGAGCAAATAACTCCATCAGTAAAGTGTCTGCTGTTAGTGTAACAGGTCATGGGTTCTAATCCTGGGTATGACTGCTAAGAAATGTGTGATTTAAAATAAAAGACAATTAAATGTATAAATACAGTATATACATTTTTTCATAACACTACACACACACACACACACACACACACACACACATTTATCTTAATATAGGAAATAGGGGGGCACCAATATTTATCTTGCCTCCGGGCGACTGTGACGAACTTACGCCACTGCATATCCTCATCCTGGTGTACTTCAACAGGGACATCTTCAATTTGAATATCAGAAACTGGACTGTGGGTGCTACTTCCAGCACTTGCAGAGGTCATGATAATGGCGGAAGGAGCCATCTCTTCCCATTCAGTGTTGGGAAGGTCAGGCATTGCAACCGTCAACACACTTGGACTCTCCTTGGGGATTTGTGATACCATCTTAGAACGCACAGTTCTTTGCTGTGCTTTTGCCAGCTTAACTCTTATCATTTTTTTGGGGTCTTTTTACTGAACTTTGGCTTTTTGGATTTTGCATGCCCTCTACTATCACATTGGGCATCGGCCTTGGCAGATGACGTTAATGGGATTTAATTGTCTATGTCATGATTAGTGGCAGCAGCTTCAGCACTAGGAGGAAGTGGTTCTTGATCTTTACCTATTTTATCCTCCAAATTTTTGTTCTCCAATATTTTTCTGGAGTTATATAACAATGGGGGTCATTTCAAGTTGTTCGCTAGCTGCCGTTGTTCGCAGTGCAGCGATCAGGCTAAAAATCGGCACTTCTGCGCATGCGTATGCGGCTCAATGCGCACGCGCAATGTACTTTCACAAATGCCAATGCAGTTTCACACAAGGTCTAGCGACGCTTTTCAGTCGCAGTGCTGGCTGCAGAGTGATTGACAGGAAGTGGGTGTTTCTGGGTGGTAACTGCCCGTTTTCGGGGAGTGTGTGTAAAAACGCAGGCGTGTCAGATACAAACGCGGGCCTGCCATGGAAAACGCAGGCGTGGCTGGCCGAACGCGGGGCGTGTTCGTGACGTCAAAACAGGAACTAAACAGTCTGAAGTGATCGCAAGCTAGGAGTAAGTCTCGAGCTGCTCAGAAACTGCACAATCTTTTTTTTGTAGCAGTGCTGCAATCCTTTCGTTCGCACTTCTGCTAAGCTAAGATACACTCCCAGAGGGCAGCGGCTTAGCGTTTGCACTGCTGGTAAAAGCAGCTAGCGAACGAGCAACTCGGAATGAGGGCCAATATTCGGTACAGGAGAGCGTACCTCTACACCACACAGGGCAAACCCTGTGAAAATTATTTGGATTAAATATTAATAACCCATTTATTTGGAGTAAATAATATACAGCACAGGACAGCTCCACTGAACTTATATAGCAGCACCACTTGACTGGATTTATATGGAATTATATGGACTTAAATGGAATTATATGGCAGGATCACTGGATTTATACGCCAGTACCACTGGAATAATATGGCAGGATCACTGGAATTATACGGAGGGATCACTGGATTTATACGGCAGGATCACTGGATTTATGCTGCAGTACCACTGGACATATACGGAAGTATCAATGGACATATACGGCAGCATCACTGGAGTGGACTTATACAGCAGTACCGCTGTAATTATACGGCAGGATCACTGGATTTATATGCCAGTACCACTGGAATTATACGGCAGGATCACTGGATTTATATGCCAGTACCACTGGAATTATACGGCAGGATCACTGGAATTATACGGCAGGGTCACTGGAGTTATACGGCAGGATTACTGGATTTATTCGGCAGTATAGTATACTTGACGACACAGAGGTAGAGCAGTGGACTACTGTACCATACTGCTATATATATACTGGTGGTCACAGCAAAATTCTGCACTGTCCTCCTACTATATACTGCGCACAACTAAAATGCAGCACAGGTATGGATGGATAGTATACTTGACGACACAGAGGTAGAGCAGTGGACTACTGTACCGTACTGCTATATATATACTGGTGGTCACAGCAAAAGTTTATTTCTAGTCTTTATTATATTGTTTTTTTCTTGGTGTTTTTTCCTTTTCTCTGACATCAATATGTAAACACAGAACAAAAAGAGCCATTCAAAAAGTTTACGATAATTCTGTCTCCCTCTAAAAATTTGCCTTCTTTGAGTCATTAACGCTAATCTAACAATGCAGATAAATCATTTCTGTGCTTTCTGACATAGGTGATACCAAAGGTCAAGTTTAATAAAGAACACTAAGTAGGCGACTGCTTTACCCTTTATGGGGCCACATACACCAAGGCCCTCATTCCGAGTTGGTCGCTGAGATTCATCGCATCGCAAATGTACAAAAACTAAGTGTCTGCACATGCGCAAAAGCGTAAATACGCATGCGCGAGTACATACGTACGACATTAGTGCAAAACTGCCAAATTTAAACCAACACGTAACTGGCAAACGAAAACGAGGAGTGGCGGAGGCGTGGCGGAGGCGAGACTTCGCAATGCTCCGACATGGGCGTGAAAGTGGGCGTACAGTGTGGGAGTATGCAACTCGCAATGGGCGTGTTTTTCGCAATTATACCTTGTCGCTGTTAAATCTAACATAGGAAACCGTAGCAACCTTCACGCAGCAGCCGAGTAGGTCTGCAGTTACTCTACATTTGCGAAGTACTGTTACCAAGTGTGTATGCAGTAATTAGCTGTTAATTGGAGAGCACATTCATCTGATGGACAATTACTAGCTAATTACTGCGCAGATGTAAGTTAGCAAATAGCAATTGTCTGAACCAACATTACATGTTTATTCTACTCACATATAAATCACACACACTGCCAAATAAGGTTGTTTTTAGTGTTAAAGTTGGTGTGTAAACATTTTGATGTTTTTTTTTTATGTTTGTAAGAATAACAAATACAAACAAGTGAAATAAACATTTAAATGTAAAGCTGCAACATTTTTGCTAAAGAAACCCACAACCAAATAATGCAGCATACCCTTTCATTTTGTCAGAAATGTAACATTAATTTTTGTTTATAATATTTGACAATGTTTTAAATGATGTCCTGTTGATCAATAGATAAATCTAAAAAGTGTTGTGTCAGTTTACTTAATATGGACATTAAAGTGTGGTGCAAAGCATACCTGTATTTGTTGGATGATGCAATTTTGTGGGAGAAATTGCAGATTGGTCCACAAGTGTCTATATGCTGACCTAATTTTTCTGGAACTAACATTTACCTAATGCATTACCTTGAATAAATTGCACAATTTTTAAATAATTTTTTTTTATTACTGTAGTGAGATTTCACAACATGAAAACAACATGGCTACACGTGAGTCTCACAGGCAGAGATGGACCAAGCAGCAAGCATATGGCACTGACACAAATGATAGAGCAGAACTTAGTACTCTGCAAAATTCAGCTTCTGACTAAATTATAATTTGTAATCAAAAATAATACATATTACACACCCTGCCACACAAAAATTTGGACACAACTGAGAAAGAATTAGGATCCACCACACAAACACAACAATACATAGCACACTAGTAAGAGGAAGATGGCTCTGGTGTTTATACCCAAAAACTCACAGGCTACAATACCTCCAAACATAAATAATACATTTCACTAAGAGGGAGTTATCCATTCTGGCCACACAAGCCAACTCCAAAATAACATAGAGGCAACATGAAAAACATGGGTGCTGGCCATCTGGAGAGACATCACTTTCTTATTTTTCTCCCCGCCTGAGGCTGTTCTTCTTGGCTTGGTCTGCGGAGCGACCTTCGTTGGGCCTGCCCAGTGGGCTGTTCTTCCTGGGCAGGGGCACGGGAGGGAGCCGATGTGGGTGGCTCTCTGCCACTGTGGGCAAGGGAGACAGCGATGGCCTGGAGCCCTTGCAAGATGTTATTTGCAAGGCTTTGGAATGAGGAGGCAAGTTGTTCTTGGCCCTGCCTGATCTCTGCCAGACCTTGGCAGAGTTGAGCAACACCTTGCTCAACACTGGTTCGGTGCTCAGTGAGCCGGACAGCTATCTGGCTTACCTCCCGGAGGATCCCGTCTTGAAACGCATTTAGGCTCTCACCATACCTAGCGATTTCAAGCAGGATCTCCGGGATAGCAGAGGGTTGGATGGGGGGGCCAGTAGGAACCTGCAGAGGTGGGATTTGTGGCCCCACACTGGCAGACCCACTAGGTCCCTCCACCTCAGCCTCAGCCACATAACCCTCCTGTGACTCAAACTGATCATCCCCCTGTGCTGTGTTTTGTGGCAAGCAAATAGAAGAATGTGTGGGAAAAGAGTACAATAAAAAATTAGATTTAATTTTATAAATACTGTTTAAATTGCAGACAAATACATGTGTAAACTTACCTGGCAAGTCATGTCCCGTCAGGATCTCAGGCAGGTCCGTGTCCATATTAGACACCCCTTGGGCCTCCTCATAACTGACACAGGCCATCGCCATCTCCTCCAAGTCTGTATACTCCACAGCGACAGATGGTCCTCCCCCTGTAGCCCTTGAGGCATTCCACTCCGCCGACCTCTTTGCCTTCAGGCGGGATTTGAAGTCGGCCCACCTACATATGTATTGTGAAAGAGGGGCAAAGTAGAGTATTATTATTTGTGTATGTAAATATCTAGGACACTTGTTCGGCTTCTGTTTGCTATACATAACATCACATGTCACTACATTTTTAAGACAACTTAGCACAGAAAAAGGACTGGCAAGATGCACTTACCGTCGTCTAACTTCCTGCGATGTTCTGACGACAGAGCCAACTTCATTCACAGAATGTGTGATGTCCCTCCAGATGCGATCTTTTGTAGCAGCACCCATGTTTTTGGGGCCTCTATGTACTTTGGACATGGCCTGCGTGACCAAGACACGCAACTCCCTCTTAGTGAATGCTGGCTGCCTTTTCTTACGTCTGGAGGTAGCCTGTGAGGTTTCTTCCTGCTGCTCCTCACCATCTTCCTCCTCACTAGCAGCTTCTGTCTGTTGTGTTTGTGTGGCTAATGCTGATTCCTCCTCAGTTTGTCCAGTATGTGTGTGTGGCAGGGTATCCCCACTCAATTGTTGGGGCTCAGAAGCAGACATTTGCAGAGTACTAGGTCCTGCCTCTTCACAATCCGCAGAGGCGTATTCCAACATCCGTTTCTGGCACTCTAGGCGTTTTTTCGCCAATGCCATCTGCTGCTCTGCAATGCGGGCCATCTCTGCTGCTATTTCCTCACGAGAAGCCATGTTTGCGATGACGTGTGTACGCCGAGGTGTGTGCTTATTTATACCTACGTGCGGGGCGTTCATTCACACAGGTATACAGTGTTAATCTTGGGAATGATTGCACTGCTTATTTAAGGGCCTACTTTGCACGCTGTGAGTGTTGGTAGTTTGGAGTTTGTATTTGTCAGTTTGGAGTTTGTTGGGCTGTGCGTGAAGGTGCTATTGTGCTTTTCAGAGTGAGTAATTTTCAAGCATACATTTGTCCGTTTGTTCGCGTTTAGAATATAGACGGTATAGCATTATTTTTGCGAAAATCCGTTTGTGAGTATTCGTGCATTCGTCTTGTTCCTAATTTTTTACAAAAATTATATTTTTGAGGATTATTTGTAATTCTTTTTATCACATATATATTTGGTTTTTCCATTTTTTACACTAAACCTGTGCTTCACTGTTGCTGTTTTGTGGACTAATGTTACTATGTTGATCTTACTGTAATTTTTGTTCTCTTGTAGGTGTATTTTTTTGGGTGAAGTAACCCCTTTTTGTTGATTTCAAGGAGTGTGATCTATAACTCGAATTTGCCTGTTGTTTTCTTTGGAGCAGGTAAGTGCCCTTGGCCTGTGTTGGTGCCTGTTTGTGTTAATGGTCTCTATGTTGTTTTTAATGTAATTTTTGATCTCTTGTAGGTGTATTTTTTTGGGTGAAGTGACCCCTTTTTGTTGATTTCAAGGAGTGTGATCTATAACTCGAATATGCCTGTTGTTTTCTTTGGAGCAGGTAAGTGCCCTTGGCCTGTGTTGGTGCCTGTTTGTGTTAATGGTCTCTATGTTGTTTTTAATGTAATTTTTGATCTCTTGTAGGTGTATTTTTTTGGGTGAAGTAACCCCTTTTTGTTGATTTCAAGGAGTGTGATCTATAACTCGAATTTGCCTGTTGTTTTCTTTGGAGCAGGTAAGTGCCCTTGGCCTGTGTTGGTGCCTGTTTGTGTTAATGGTCTCTATGTTGTTTTTAATGTAATTTTTGTTCTCTTGTAGGTGTATTTTTTTGGGTGAAGTAACCCCTTTTTGTTGATTTCAAGGAGTGTGATCTATAACTCGAATTTGCCTGTTGTTTTCTTTGGAGCAGGTAAGTGCCCTTGGCCTGTGTTGGTGCCTGTTTGTGTTAATGGTCTCTATGTTGTTTTTAATGTAATTTTTGTTCTCTTGTAGGTGTATTTTTTTGGGTGAAGTAACCCCTTTTTGTTGATTTCAAGGAGTGTGATCTATAACTCGAATTTGCCTGTTGTTTTCTTTGGAGCAGGTAAGTGTCCTTGGCCTGTATTGGTGCCTGTTTGTGTTAATGGTCTCTATGTTGTTTTTAATGTAATTTTTGATCTCTTGTAGGTGTATTTTTTTGGGTGAAGTAACCCCTTTTTGTTGATTTCAAGGAGTGTGATCTATAACTCGAATTTGCCTGTTGTTTTCTTTGGAGCAGGTAAGTGCCCTTGGCCTGTGTTGGTGCCTGTTTGTGTTTGTTCAAAGTGTTTTGCTTATGTTTGTCTGCCATCTTGATAATAAATGTTAAATTTATTTCAAGGATTGTTGTGCAAAGTAGTGCTGTTCTTGCCTGTACTAGCTACTAAAGGGATAACTTTGGTTGTTGTTTTGTAATTTATTTTTAGCCTATTTTGCTTAAATTTTTCGTAGGTGTTTGTGATGTGTTTGATGCTCTGAGTATTGTTTTTTTTATTTTTTATATTAAAATGATTTTAAAATATGTAGGTTTCAAACTTTTAATTTGTTTCTTTCCTTTTTGGTATCATTTTCATTTTGATCCTGAATTGAACACAGAAAATATGTCTTATGCTCCTGCAGTAAGTTGACACCCCCTTTTTTTAAAAATGTTTTGTTGTATATTTTTTGAGCTTTGCTTTTGTCTTATTCAACATATCTGTTATATTTTTTTAAAGTGTGTGATGTCAGTGTTTATCGCAGCAGAAGCCCTACCTCCCCAACCCACGGCAGCACTCCCACCCCAACCGCCAGCCCCACAACCACAACCGGCTCCTCATCAACCAAGGCAACGGAGGCGTGCTAGGCCACCAATTTTCCAACCCCGTGTCCTACTTTTTGGGATGCCAGATGATGTTGTTGTGCGTAGATACAGGCTGCCACCACATCTAATCCAATACACTCTCTCCATAATAGAGAGTGATCTTGAGTCTTCAATTCGGTATCCTACAGCAATACCACCATTGACACAATTCCTTGCTGTGTTACATTTTTTGGCTACAGGCTCTTATCAGCATGTGGTTGGAGACCTGGCTGGCATGTCGCAGGGCCAGTTCAGTAAGGTCCTGCGGCGTGTCTGCCAGGCTTTCCTAAAGCGTGTGAAGTAATTTATTGCTATGCCTTTGGATGTTGGTGCCCTAGATGTGGTGAAGCGGCAATTTGAGGAAGGTGGTAGTCGCTTCCCACATGTTATTGGGGTTGTGGATGGCACACATGTAGCTATTCAGCCACCAAGACATAATGAAGAAATTTTTAGAAACAGGAAACTGTTTCATTCTCTGAATGTAATGGTTGTTTGTGGGCCATCCCTCCAGATCCTTTCCCTGAATGCAAAGTTTCCCGGAAACTCCCATGATGCGTATGTCATTAGACAATCAGGGATATGGCACAGATTAAGATCAAGTCAACGAGCAGACATGTGGTTATTGGGTGAGTTGGCCCACTATTTTTTGCATAAAATTACTAATTTTTACAAAATATACTCTTTCTAATTTTTTATTCTCATCAAACAGGAGACCGTGGATATCCTTGCACCCCCTGGCTCATGACTCCTTACCGTAATCCCAGGCCAGGACCACAGACGGCATTTAACTCCGCGCTTACTGCCACTAGGCAGCTGGTGGAGCGCACAATTGGGGTCCTTAAAGGCCGGTTTCGTGTGCTCCACCGCACTGGTGGCGACATCATGTATTCGCCGGAGATGGCAAGTAAACTAGTGGTCCTGTGCGCTATACTACACAACATCGCGGTAAGGAGTAGCGTAGAGCTTCCTCAGACAGAGGAATTGCCTGATGAGGAGCCAGGGGTTGTCCGACACTTCGGTGGGGGGAGTGTTACACGGAGGGGGAGCCAAGTCAGGGCAAGCATTGTTGCAGAATATTTCAGGTATAGTTTTTTTTTTATTTTTTTTATTCTAACAAAAAAAACACAGTATGCTTATGTTCATTTTGTAATTTTGAATTTTTTAAAGCTATTGTAAAGTCATTGTGTAATTATTTTGGTGTGTGGGAATCTGTAATATTTTTGTTTAAAAATATCCGTAAACAGGTTAAGCTTACAATGTGTTATTTGCAAATATAATAATGTTATGTTGCTAAATAGTGTCCTTATTTGTTTTCTTTCCTAAAAACATGTTTGTTTAAAAAAACACACAAACAAATTAAAATGAATGTTGACCACTTTGTGACTGTCCAGCTGAATGATCACACAAACTGTGGTGAGTACACAGATATGTTTCGAAATTTAAACAAAACTGTGTGTGTGTCTGTGTGTGTGTTTGTGTTGGGGTTTTATTGTTTATTTTTTTATTTTTTTATTCCTTCTGCGACTGCGTATTTCCGCTCGTGCGATTTAACACTCTGCTCTTCCCAGCATTGCAAAGATCAATAAAGTTATTAGAAATGACAGCATAGATTTTGGACCAATCACATGCTAACAGACACTATAAATATATGCCCAAATAAGGAAAACGCCATTGCCATGATGCGTGCGGCACCTTTCACCAGGCGGGAGCTCCGCGTCCTGGTTGCGGTGATGGACCGGCGCGTAGGCCGCGTTGGGCGCTTCATCCCAAATCGGGTTAAGCGCGAGGCCTACGCGGAGGTCCGCCACCTACTGCGGTCTCGCGTCCGCAGCAGGCGGACAATCATCCAGCTGGAGAGGAGATGGAGTGATCTCCGCAGGAGGACTCCAGAACTGTTGGCGGAGATCCGCCAGCAAATCAGGGAAATGCATGCACGCAGTAAGTTACATTACATAAGATTATTAGCATAAAATTTGCAAATTTACACTAAGTGGTAGGCTAATAGCAACACTGAGTGAACAATTTATAAAAATAGGACAGTGTGTGTGGTTAGGGCAAACAGTACTGACTGTGTCAAAGTGTTACCAAACAAGTGCATGTTGTACAGAATTAATACCCAGGCAGGAAACTGTACCCAAAAACTTGATCAGTGGTGTCTATATAATAAGGTGGCTTGAATAGTGATCTGGTGATGTTGCCTAGACCAATCAATATGACTCAATGGAATAGATTAAGGAATGAGCGTCCAAATAATTTATTTGAAACATTTTGGTTGCTGGGGCCAACATGAAGAGGATTTTAAAATGTGTTGTTAAAAAAAATAAAAATAAAAATGTGTTTTTTACATGGAACAGAACAGTGTAATTTACAAATGTTTAGTATGTAATTTAACATGCAAATAAAATTTACCAACAAATATCATTATAGGACGACCACAACGGCAAAGACATCCAGTGAGCACACATCAGGCAGCTTCTCAGCCCCCTTCCCCTTCTCACTCCCCCTCCCCTTCTCACTCCCCCTCCACTTCACAATCCCCCTCAGCTTCCCAGTCCCCCTCAGCTTCCCAGTACCCCTCAGCTTCCCAGTCCCCCTCAGCTTCCCAGGCCCCCTCAGCTTCCCAGGCCCCCTCAGCTTCCCAGGCCCACTCCCCTTTCCACTCCCCTTCTCAGCCCACCTCTCCTTCTCTTTCTGTGACCCCTTCTCCTCCTTCCCAGTCCCCTTCTCCTTCTACTTCCAACTCCCCTTCTCAGCCCCCCTCACCCTCTATTGGCCTAACATTCTCTCCGCCCCCCTCGCCCTCTCAATCAGACCCACCCTCAGAAATTAGATTCCCAAACCCTCCTCCTTACCCCATCTCTCCTCCTTCCCCAAACCCTCCTCCTTCACCCATCCAGCCTCCTTCCCCCATCCCTCCTCCTTCACCAATCCCTCCTCCTTCCCCCATCCAGCTGCCTTCACCACCCACAGAATGGGCAGAAGAAGCCCCTGATGGGGTCAGTGGTGACCCTAATGTTGCTGAGGAAAGTAAGTGTTTTTACATTTCAGTTCAAAATATGACCTACTTACACTTACAATGTACAAACATGCACTGTTGTACTGTTTTAAATCAGCTAGCAAGGTACACATTTTCATTAATTATTGATGGTGTTCATGTTGCATTGATATTTTTTAGAGTATCATTATATGTAGTGTTTATGTGTGCAATGTGTTGTGTGTCCACTCTAGGTCGACACTAATTAGTTTGACAGGGTTGCCAGGACTACATAGTTTAATATGTGTTTATTTATCACAAAAACATTTATAGCTGAGTGCAGTTTAGTAGGTTGTTAGTCTTTAACACTTGTGCCTCTCTATTCATAATTGCACTTTCAAAACACATGCTTCACTTTGTTAGCAAGCAGAACAACACAATGATTTGTGGTGTTAAAGTTAAACTCACAAAATGCTAATTTGTAAAAATTAAACCGGTTTTACCTTATTTCGGAAACTGGATTTACATGGATTGTGGGCATGCTAGGATATGTAGTCCTTCTGAAGATGTTGATATGCAGTGTGATCATGCAGGACCAAACCTCCTTAAATTTAATTCTCTTCAGTCCAGATGTGAATGAATGGCAACATGGTGTTACATTTACTAAGATGGTAGTTATCTTTAACATGGGATGTTGACCATAGCAACCAATAAGATTAGAAATTAAATTGTTATGCCCACTTTTACAAGATAACATGTTTAATTTGTTTGTTTGCTATGGTCTACTTCACATCTTAAATTGAACTCCCGTAGTAGAAAATGGACAACATGGTGTGGTTCACTTTCTAGTTTAAAAAAAAAACATTGCTGAGCAGGATTGTGTATTATGCTACTGATTTAGCCTTAAAGCAGCCATGATGTAGTCACTTAGGCATTAAAGCAGGCCTGTCCAAACTGCGGCCCTCATGCTGGAGAAAAAATACACATCCCAGCATGCCCTGACACAGATTTTGCATTCTCTGACCACAAAACTGGGAAAAGGCATGCTGGTAGATGTAGTTTCACAACAGCTGGAGGCCAGCAGTTTTGACATGCCTGCATTTAAGTGTGCTTTGTGCCTTTCTTGGATAATAAGTAATGTAATTCAGTTATTAATGTTTCTGTTGCTTCTTAATTTCAGATGTTGCAGTTGGAGATCCAACAAGTTTTGGAGGCATTATTGCCAGAATGCGACAACACCTGCATGGTGTTTTAAGTTGTCTGGATGATTTAGACAAATTTTCATGATTTAGTTTTTTTTTAAAAATTTTTAATGTTTTAAAAAATATAACAAATAAAAAATTTATGATTCAAGTTAACCGGGTGTTGTGCTTATTAATGCAAAAAAGGATCAGCAGAATGGCAGGCAGAAATAGTTTAAATTAAACATTACTCACATGTAACGTAAGTTTACAATTAAAAAATCAGTTAGGAGATTATTGTGTTAATAAACATGTAAACACCTTCATTCACAAACAACATCTTTTAAAAAAGATAAACAAATTTTTAAAATATAATAGTTTTTTTTAAAAACACTTTTACATGTTGATGGCCAATTATGGCAACAAAGTGTTAATCTGGTTTTTTGGCCTGACAATTGTTTAGGAACATTATCAATCATTACACTAATTGGATTCGTAATTGACAAGGGCTTGTGTACTTTAAAATGAAAGGGGTAATTTCACTTAATCGCAATAAAAAATTTCATTTGGCGTTTTACCTTAAAAGTGTGCAATTTTAAGGAAAAATGAGTAAATCTACTAAAACTTAGTATTTTTACGATGAAATATGTGTTTTTGCGAAGGCTTCGCAATGCTGCGATGGTTTCGCATTACTGCAATGTCATTTGGCGTACGCCCACTTTGTGTAATACTGCGTACAAATGTGCAAAAATACGTTGGGGGCGGATGTTCGCAAATTTACTACACTAACGCAAGTTTGCGAATATGTAGTGCGACCGAAAAACTGAGCGATCAACTCGGAATGAGGGCCCATGTGAACACATCCAACATTAGGCAAACTGAAGGCTGCCTAAGCATGAAGCCACATAAGCGCCCTAGTTTTTGTGACTAATGGGTTAAAGACAGGGCAGTGCTAGCTTAGTGATGTCATTTTGGGTCTGGTGTTTTTGTCTGCCTATTAGAGAGATTGTAGGAGGAGTGTATAATTCAGTATGAATAGGCAGGTCCTGGGGGCCATCTTTCTCTTTGGCATTTGGATGCAGCTAAGTATCATTGTATGCTGTGCCTTCGGTGCTTTTTCTGTTCTCTTGTTACCAGCAGCTCAGTATCATTGTGTGTTTTGTTCAGTGGTATACTGTGCTGCTCTCTTGTTGCCTAGCGACTAAATATATTGTGTTCTCTGTGCAATTGTGTTTGCCACGCACTTGCTGCCTCTCTCCCCCTGCCTTTTCCCCTACTGCTGTTCGCTGCCCTCATTGCCCTTCCTGCCGCCGTGCCCCCCCCCCACGTAGGTGACAATACTAAATTCTTTTGTCGTATAAACAACCCTTAGTGAAGTCTAAGAACACTGTACGCTGTTTACTTAAGAAGTACCGTAAGGGTACGCTAGTTGCGTAACGATCGCTCAGCCGTAGGCGAGACGCTCAAGCGTCACGTTCGCTCACGGCCCAGTGATCACAGGACAGCACGTTGTTGGTTATGACTAGAGTAATGATTCGCTATGGCGTAGCGGACGCTCGAGACCACGAGGAGATCACCAGCGGCGCAGACGCTCACAACGCTATACCTTTATGTTCTAAACCTTTTACCAATGAAATACACAGAATACCTTAATGTGAATACAGGGTGTATGTGCAACCTTGTGTAACCTGACTAACTACAAAGCTGCTTGAGCGTCACCGACGCTCAAGTGAACACAACACTATAGGAAATACACAGATACGGGTTTAGGGTCCAAAGCCTATTAACTGTATTATATCTAATATACTTGTAAAAGAGAATAACAGTACAAATGATACACTACAATATAACAGATTCTTCCTAACCAATATACAATACTATCTAATACAATTCAATACTAGTCTAGGGGAGATGTGAGAGAAAAGAGAAAAGAGAGAGAGAGAGAAATGGAAAGAGATGAGAGAAATTGGCTCACAGTAAGACAATGATTACGGAGAGAAAACTTACGCACAAAGGGTATGATCGCATGCGCCTCGATATCCAGCTCCCGATTATCAGCAAGAAAACCGTTGATGAGAGTGAAGTTGGATATGGTCGGCCTGCCTATTTATGCCCCACACACAATGCAATCTCATAGTCCCTACAATCCCATTGTCCATTGGATGAAGGAATTCGGCCCCGTATCATAACAAATGGTCATAGGTTGATTCATACAGGTGGGCTGTGACGATTTCCAACAGCTCAGGTGGGTGGGAAACTGGGTTTCCCGCCGCATACCTGAGTATGAGTAAATAATAGAAATGGACATAAACTTCTTATGTCCATAACTATCCGCACGAGCGATTAATACGCTCCAAACCAACACCGGAATATTGTTACTTAAATACTCTTCCGATGGGTACCAAACACTGCTGTATGATTCCTGTTAGACCCTTCGTACAATACAAAGAGGGATTCCTCCGTTCAGGGACGTTCTATATTAACCAAACTTTCAGGAACTATTAAAGGGATCATGATCTATAAACTACATTAATTATGAAAATGTGTAACGAATGAGTCGCACGCTACGACTACATAAACTCTACCGTAAATACGCATACCGTGCGCCCGCGGGTGCACGCTATTGCGGGTATGCGCCTTCACGGGAGAGCGTACGCATGCGCAGCGCGGACCAGCGTGAGGTGCAAATATGGCAGCATGTATAGGGATATTTTTCTGACTTTGACAGTCCACCCTTTGGCAGTCAATAATAACTGCCACCTTCTAAAACATTTCAAAAGGAGAAAAATATATGTCAGGGGTTAATTCATTTCCATGGTTGGGTAGGGGAGGAGAGAGGAGTAGGTGTGAAGAGGGTATGACCTAGTGAGATAGCAGAAGCATGTGTGTATGAGTCCATGTTTGGGGGGGTCATGTATCATCGTGCCGTACGTGTTGTAAATCAAGCTTCGAGGTATTGCGAAGTATACATTTGAATTCCTTCTTATCCTGTGGTACAGGTCTGTGGATGGGCTGTCAAACTTTACCGAGCTCTTTTCGGATTTTTTTTTTTTTTGAACAAAGTGGGGAGCACATTTTAGTTGGTGATACATGAATGGGGGAATATGTGATTGCTGATATCTGTGCCTGTATTCCCTATACTATGTGTGTTATTACCTGAGGGTTGTAGAGATGAAGATGAAGAACACTTATGGAAAATGCAATGATATTCTATGTCAGGTAAATGTACATCTGTCGTCGAAGTTTTGTTCGGTATCAGTTGAAAGTCGTCTTCTTTGCGCTGTTTTGCTCCTTAGGCATGAGCAACAAGCTTTGTCAGTGCCATCAGATTTACAAAAAATGTTGGGCTAGCGTGAGTTTAAAAATACTAGGGAAACTGGGGATCCATGGCAAAGTTCATCAAGTGTCCATTTCTCAAGTGGTCAAAACTCTTTCTTTGGTCCATCCGTTGTCTGTATAGCGTCTCGTCAACTTCCTCGTCCAAGGGGGTCTTGTTATCTTGGAGAAAAGCAGAAAAACAGGTGAAAGAAACGGACCGTATAATCACATTTTCATCACATCCTGGTTTCTATCATTGGGTCATAAATCAAATCCAGGTTAATTACGGTTTCCTCACTCCTCAAGCTCATCACTTTTGTACTTTGTTTGCACCTCATTAAAGCCTGCCCGCATTTAAATATCAATCCAATAGATATAACAACACCCAAGATACATAGTAGAAACTTTCCAACATCCATTATGACTCCTTGAGCCCAGTCTCCTAAACCGGAGAACCAATTTCGCGGGTTCAACCATGACACCCAACCAATCAGCTCATTACCTACAGCAGCAAGGGTGAGATTGTGTTTTCGACGAAATTCCCACTTTAATTGCAGAATATCGTCCATCTTTTGGTCTATGACCTCTACCGGATCCTCGGTGCTATTTGTGATATACGTGCAACACTTTATGCCGTACTGTGTTGCCAATGTAACACAATATCCGCCTGTCACTGCTGTGAGGTAATTAAGAACCATTCTATGCTGTACCAGTTCTGTTTTATAAGCTTGGAGTTCTCTTCCAGTGTATCTAAACGTGTCATCATACATTTCAGTGATATTATCTAACAAATTGGCGAGTGCGGAAATGTATCTATAATTCATCACTCCTCGAGCGGTGCGAGTGAAATCTAACGCTACCAGAACCTGAATCCCGGTGGATTCATGGATAAGATCAGAGGCCGGATGCTCTAACCTTTCTGACAGTTGTCTTTTAACTCGGTGCTCGTAATGGGTGTGAGTATAAGGAGCTTGGGCACCACGGTGTATGTCCTTCATTTTGTCATGTGTTACAGTCATCACTTCAGGCAATACTTTTCCAATATAACACAATCCTTCAGAGTTTGGGGCAAGCCACTTGTACGCCTTTCTCCCGCATATGAAATATGCATCATCGGGGAGGACATATGGGACGGAGAAGGACATTACCATGTTACACACCTTCCAGGTGAACTCTCCTGACCCTAATTCTTCCATCTGCTTAATGCACGTATCAGTTTGTACGATATGTGCACAGTATCCTGGTGATACCTCTCCAACTCTAGTAATCCTATTTCCTAAGGTATATCGATACCGGAAAGATTTTCCTCTACTGGCTATGTGGCGTACAAGCTCTGTATCTGTAGGCATTCTATCTGCTCTATGCGAAAAGGTCATGGTAAGGTTGCTCCATGACACTTCCCAATTTCCCGGCTTACGGGGATTGGAGATATTAAAACATAAGAGGGACCTATCCACATGGTATTGGTGGAGCTTCAAACTAGGAGGGCTGGAGATGTTAAACCTCCGGTCCACCGGTCTCCCACCACTTAGCTCAAGTACCTCCCCTAACGTTAAAGGAAATGGTACTAGCCCTGATTTGCTATGACCCTGAGGTACTTGAGAGCATACCCAACAATCTGTTTGGTTTAATACGTTACCCACTAAGGAGTGATAGTCACTCAATGGATGCCGGTCCATATGGATATTAAAACTGGATTGGCATTTCTTTATGCATCCATCTTCAATCAAATTGTCACAAAGCCTACAGATACAGTTTTCTTCAGCTAACAATCCATCACAATTTCTTCTATCGGATCGTTTTCTGATACTCGCCTTTGCTTGTTGGTTTGGTTGATCTTGGAAAACTACGCCTCCATCATCATAATCGGAACCCATTCCAGAACCTCTCTCGACCTCCATGGTACTCTCGCCGGAACAGACTGCTCTGGTCAACATCATGGTCAACAGGAAAATCCGGATCACAGTCTCTTGGGGCAAGTCCATCTTTGAGGAGGAGATGGAGAAGTATGAGAAGGGGGAAAAAGAAATTTCAAGGGAGAGGGGATGGGAAGTGGAGAAAAACAATAAAGGGGAGAAGGGAGTCGACAACTGCTTTCGGTCTTCAAGGCTCAGGTGCCGCCTCAGTCCTCCTGGAACAGACACTCCAGTGATACAACCTCTACCGTCTGTTCCTTATCACGGGACTTCTCTGGATCAGCAACCTTCTTGCAGTGGGATGAATGGACCCAAGTCTCTCTCTCAGCAACCTTCAATGCTGTGGTGCTAGTCAATAAGACCTGGTATGGTCCTTCCCATCTATCAATAAGACAACCTGAGCGTAGAAAATTTCGTATCATTACATAATCCCCAGGTTCAATGTCATGACAATTACTATCTGGTAAATCAGGAATCACCAACTTCAGATTATCATTTTGATTCCTCAACTGCTTACTCATGTTAATCAAGTATTTTACAGTTACTTCATTGTTACATTTCAAATCATCCTGAGGGTTAATCATGACATGCGGTTGTCGACCAAACAGAATTTCAAAAGGGGACAGGTTAAGAGGGGACCTGGGAGTGGTTCTGATGCTATACAAAACAACGGGCAAAGCTTCTGGCCACGTCAATCCTGTCTCTGCCATTACTTTACTCAATTTATTTTTAATAGTGCTGTTCACTCTTTCGACCTTCGCACTCGCCTGTGGACGGTACGGAGTGTGCAGCTTGCTATCAATTCCCATCAACTTACACATTCCTTGAAAGACATCACCTGTAAAATGGGTACCCCTATCACTTTCGATTATCCTAGGGATACCATATCTACACACAAATTCCTGTACAATTTTCTTAGCTGTAAACATAGCGGTATTTGTAGCTGCTGGAAATGCTTCGACCCAATTCGAGAAAACATCTATACAGACAAGTACATATTTCAAATTTCGACATGGGGGTAATTGAATGAAGTCAATTTGTATTACCTGGAAAGGGCCGCCGGCAGGTGGGATATGGGATGGTTCTGTAGGTATTGCTTTTCCAATATTCTTTCTCAGACAGGTAAGGCATGACATTGCTCTTTTACTCGCATGAGAGGAGAATCCTGGGGCGCACCAGTATGCTCTTACCAATTTGCACATTCCCTCCTTGCCTAGATGGGTCAACCCATGAGCTGCTTCAGCCAGGCATGGAAGATATGCTCTGGGGGCCACTGGTTTACCATGTCCATCCGTCCAGAGCCCTGAGGACTCCTGGCCATATCCCTTTGCCTTCCAGACTGCTCTTTCCTGTGCGGAACACAAATTCTGCATTTCACACAACTTCTGTGTGTTGATGGTATTGAATACCATCAGTTGTGTGGTGTCTGTCGGTATGGGGGTAGCAGCTGCTAACTTAGCAGCTTCGTCTGCTCGGCTGTTACCAAGTGATACTGGGTCTTGACTATATGTGTGTGCTTTACATTTGATAACAGCCACTCTGTCGGGTTCCTGTATCGCTGTTAGAAGCCTTTTTATATATGCTGCATGCGCTATCGGTGTACCAGCTGCCGTCATGAAATTTCTGAGGCGCCATAGGGCTCCGAAATCATGTACTACCCCGAAGGCGTATCTAGAATCGGTGTAGATATTGGCTGACTTACCCTTAGCCAATTCACATGCTCTGGTTAGGGCGACCAGTTCAGCAACCTGGGCTGAGTGAGGTGGGCCTAGCGGTTCCGCTTCTATGGTGTCTTGGTCATCTACGACTGCGTATCCAGTACACAAGTCTCCCGAGGCTGACTGTCTATGACAACTACCGTCAGTGTAGAACGTGAGTTCTGCATCTTCCAGTGGATTGTCACTGATGTCAGGCCTTGCGGTAAAATTTTGGGTCAAATATTCCATACAATCATGTGTATCTTCCTTTGTATTAAATCCTCTTTCCCCATCACTCTCACCTTCCACCCTTTGTGTCTGACCAGGCACACCTGGGAGAAATGTTGCAGGATTTAATGCGCTGCATCTCCTTATGGTGATGTTTACTGGGGCCATTAATGCCAATTCCCATCTTGTAAACCTTGCTGATGAGACGTGTCTGGTTTGGGCAGAATTCAATAAGGCAGATACCGCATGTGGTGTATGGATTGTGAGGTTGTGGCCTAGCACGATATCTTCGCTTTTTGTCACTAGCAATGCTATCGCCGCAACGCTACGCAAGCATGTGGGGAGGGATCGCGCTACCGTGTCTAGCTGAGCGCTGTAATATGCAACTGGCCTGCTGGCATCACCGTGTTTTTGGGTTAGTACACCTGCTGCGCAACCAGCACTTTCTGTTCCGTATAGTTCAAAGGGTTTCCCATAGTCTGGCATACCTAGTGCTGGCGCCTGCGTTAGGCACTGTTTGAGTCTCTCAAATGCTGTTTCGGATTCGTCAGTATGCGAAATCCTATCAGGTTTGTTTGAGGAGACCATTTCCTGCAAAGGTAACGCCAATATGGAAAACCCTGGGATCCAATTACGGCAATACCCACACATTCCTAAAAACGTTCTGATCTGTTGCTGGGTTTGTGGTAGAGTCATGTCTCTAATTGCTTGGATTCTATCAGCGGTCAGGTGTCTCAGTCCTTGTGTTAGACAGTGTCCCAAATATTTTACCCTAGTTTGGCATAATTGCAACTTGTCTTTGGAAACCTTGTGACCTGTGTCTGAAAGATGAAACAGGAGCTGTTTCGTATCCTTCAGGGATGCTTCCAATGAATCTGAACACAGCAGTAAATCATCCACATACTGTATCAATACTGATCCACTCTCTGTTTGGAAAGACTGTAAACAAT
The DNA here is from genome assembly GCF_028390025.1 of Pseudophryne corroboree. Classification (NCBI taxonomy): domain Eukaryota; kingdom Metazoa; phylum Chordata; class Amphibia; order Anura; family Myobatrachidae; genus Pseudophryne; species Pseudophryne corroboree. Next base: position 202,318,832 of record NC_086452.1, on the reverse strand, counting down.
CATGCAAAGCCTGAGAAAATATACTTGGACTATCTATGAAACCTTGGGGTAGTCGAGTCCACGTGTATTGGACTCCTCTGTATGTGAATGCAAACAAATATTGGCTGTCAGGGTGCAGAGGTACCGAAAAGAAAGCGGAGCAGAGGTCAATAACAGTGAAAAATTTGGCAGTGGGAGGAATTTGCATTAGGATGACAGCTGGATTTGGCACTACGGGGAACTGACTCTCAACTATTTTGTTAATCCCCCTTAGATCCTGCACGAGCCTGTAACCCCTCCCCCCACTCTTTTTAACAGGGAAGATGGGACTATTTGCTGTGCTGGACGTTCTTACTAGAATGCCCTGTTGTAGCAAGCGTTCTATTACTGGGACAGCTCCTAACTCCACCTCTGGCTTCAGAGGATACTGTGGGATTTTTGGAGCTATCCTACCATCTTTTACTTGTACAACTACTGGAGCTACGTTTGCCATTAATCCAGTGTCCTGTCCATCTTTTGTCCAAAGTGACTCTGGTATCTGAGATGTCATCTCTTCTACTTGGGATGGATTCCTATTTGTCATAATGGTATGTGACATTAATTTTGATGGGGAGTCTAACATGTCTCGCACTTCCTGAGCGTGATTCTCAGGAATGTCCAAGAATACACCTTCAGGAGTACAATAAATGACGCAACCCATTTTACATAGTAAGTCTCTACCCAGGAGATTAGTTGGTGCAGATGCAGCCAGCAAAAAGGAATGCTTGGTATGCAAAGGCCCTATTGTAATCTCGGCTGGTTTGCTAACAGGGTAGTGCTGGACTACTCCTGTTACTCCCATGGCTGGAATGGTCCTACCAGTGGTTCTCATCCCCACTGTCGAATTTATCACTGACTTGGCCGCCCCTGTGTCTACAAGAAAATTTAAAGTTTTACCAGCCACGTTGATTGCAATCTCTGGTTCACTTCCAAGACTGGCAATCAATTTAACTGGCTGCAGATTACAGGTATGGCCACACCCCTATTGGGTATGCTGACCTCCCTGAATCCCGCTGGCAGCAACTACTTGTGAGGGAGTTAGTTGGGAACTACCAGAGGCATGCCAGTCTCTGTTCGGGGGATATCTTTTTGTTTCTCCTGTATGTGGCTCAAAACTCCGCCTCTGTGGACCCTGCTCCCAATGTCGTGTGTCGTGTCGTTGTCTAGGGGGTTGAAAAGATCTTTGTACACTCTTTGTTCTACAGTCTCGTGCATAGTGTCCCTGTTTGTTACAAGAAAAACATGTTATTACACTTGACTTACCCACAGGATTCGGTGCTACATACGCAGGCTGCCTTGTGGTCAGCGCCTGTATACTTACTGACATCAACTTATCACTTTGCGACTCCCTGTGCCTAGTGATGTTTCTGTCGTGATCAATAGCAGCCTCTCTCAATGTGGACACCGACAGACCTCGCCAACATGGTTGCGTGGTCTGAACCCTAGTCTTTAATGTTTCCTTTAAACCATCCATCAGTACAGATACTGCTACTTCTTGGTGGTTTGGGTTGGTCTTAATGTCTTCTATACCAGTGTATTTTGCCATTTCTAATAGTGCCCGGTGGAAATATTCTGCTGCCGTTTCGGACTCCTTTTGTCTAATGGAGAATATCTTGTTCCATTTAACAACGGCTGGGAAATACTCCTTTAGCTGTAAATTTATCCTTTTTACGTTATCTTTGTTGTACACATCTGAAAGCGGTACATCTTTATCTAGTCCACAATCAGCCAAGAATTGAACTGAGTCGACATTTGAAGGTAAACAAGCTCTTAGCAGTATCTGCCAATCTTTGTGGTTGGGTTCTACAGTGTTCCCTAGATCCCTGATGTATTTTTGGCTAGCAACTAAATCTTTCCTGGGGTCAGGAAATTCGGACACTATTGTTCTTAATTCCATTCGGGAAAATGGAGTGTACATGGCAATGTTCCTTATGGGAGTGGCTCCAGACACATCTGTTTTTCCATTGGGAACTGCTATTACCCTTACAGGAGCAATTCTAACAACCTCATTCTGTGTAGATTCTACAACTTGTGGTGAGATTGTTTCAGTGTAGTGCATGGTGCCGTACTTACCCGTTGACACGACCTCACCTATCCCTCCGCTAGGGGCCTTCGCTAATCTCGTGGGTGTTGCTGTGCCTACTGTGGTCTCTGCTATAGTGGCTGCGAGAGAGAGAGCTGAAATTGTTGCTGAATCGTCTTCTTGATCACACTCCTGAGGAAAGTTCAAAACAGGGTACAACTTGCACGGGTTAATAATTGCATGAGTTACTTGGTTAACATCATTAACATTTACAGGGTTACTAAGTGTTTGTGTTTTACAACCCAGTGCGTTTCTCTCCGCAATCAACTTCTCTCCTGCTATGTATGGTGGTGGCGGGGCTGTGGCAATCAATTTTCTGTTAGGGCCAGCCCCCGCCGCCAGAGCCAAACCTCTCTGTATCTCACCTTCCTGGTGCCATAACTGTAAATAATCATGATGCTGAATTCGTCTCTTTGTTGATTTTATGAGACATATCCTCCTCCTTAAATTTTGTAACACTTCTGGACTGAAGCTACCTATTCTTGGGAATTTGTCCCTGTCTTGTATAGTCATTCTCTCCCATTCATCACATAAAACCTCTGTGTGACTTCCGTATTTTTCACACATGATGTATCTTGCCGACCCGACTGGTCGGTTCTCTGAATCAACCCGAACCGAGGTTGATCGCCCCCTACCTGAACAATTGGCCCCCATAATCTGCAGGTGTTGCTTACTACTCCTTTGATCTTTATATCACGGTCTTCAGCGAACCCTTACAGCAAACCAAATTATTCAAAATAGGCCGGCGGTGGCGGTTTACCGAGTACCCCACTCACTCGCCCACCTCGACCAATACGACCTGATCACACCGATATGGTGCTGGCGTACTCGATACAGGGCCCTACCAGAAAGAACCTTCTGTTTACTGGAACATATGAGGGTTACCCGCAGGACACTTACTCTTTCCAGTAAAGGTGGGGTTGTTAGATAGTTCCTGAGTGACCAGCGAACTTCCCTTTAAAAATAAAAAATTACACAAATCACGTCAGAATGTACAAATAGCGTTTGTGACCACTTTACTCTAATGGTATTAGGTCAGATTACTAACTACTGCACACAATTACGTGCGGTACAATCGTTCAGTACATAAGCAACTATTTGTTATGTACTGAGAGATCAATGGAATCGATGTTTCCGGCCGCGATTCCTTCAGCAAGAGCTTATGGCCTATATGGGTTTTGCACCAACCCCCGGGGTTGTGCCTCTTACCTTTATAGCGGACCTCTTTGTCTCCTTATGACCTCCTGGTCTTGTCTGTACGACCTCCTGGTCTGACCTCCTGGTCTTGTACTGGTCCGCTATACTCTAATGCTCAAATATTATGTTTAACCAGGGATGCCTCCCTAGCCACCGTGTATGTCACTTACACGTATGTCCTACCCGATTTCTTTTGGTTCAACCTCTAAGTTGTATAAACTTGTATACAAAAACACACTCACTCAACACATGTACACTTTCATTTATATATCTATTTCTGCGCAGAAATCATTCTTCAGCCCAGCTGTGTTATCAATTAGGAGCAGGATCTGTTAAACTAAATTTCCAATTTTCCAAAAATAGATTTGCATTATTTACCGCGTCGCGTTATCTACCGCTGTGCGTTAATTATCGCTTTGCGCTAATTCGACTTTTCGTGACTTTGAGCTACGTGGGCGTAACCGGACGCTACGTTGCGTAATGTACGCTGCGTGCGTCTGCCTTTGGATTGCGTACGCTAGTCTTTGTTAGAGACACGTGTACGCAAAACAAAGATCCACCGTAACACAATTTCTACTTTTATCAATGTAGATGATCCCTGATCATCTACCGCCCACCACACTGACTGCCTTATCTCCCAGACAAGCCGTGTGTTGGTCTATACTTTAACTATTACCTCTATTATGAAATAACAGCAAATCTCTTTTAGCACTTTCTATCAACTATAAAAATTGGCAAACAGGAATAGTGATATACGAAATTGAAAAAGAAATGCAGATATATATGTATGCGTGCGTGTATACGCAAGACAGAAGAGAAATAAACAGTTTTAAAAGACACAAGCGTTTTGTTCTTACTTCCGGTTCCCGGATTCCTTCAGCACTCTTTATCTAAGCGAAGCAGACGCTTATCCCGTCAGCACTGCGAGACAACCTCCCACCCTTTGCTGGGGGATAATGTCTGCTGATCTACCTAGTGCAGATATGAGAAGGACAGGACGAGTCCCCAATTGACAATACTAAATTCTTTTGTCGTATAAACAACCCTTAGTGAAGTCTAAGAACACTGTACGCTGTTTACTTAAGAAGTACCGTAAGGGTACGCTAGTTGCGTAACGATCGCTCAGCCGTAGGCGAGACGCTCAAGCGTCACGTTCGCTCACGGCCCAGTGATCACAGGACAGCACGTTGTTGGTTATGACTAGAGTAATGATTCGCTATGGCGTAGCGGACGCTCGAGACCACGAGGAGATCACCAGCGGCGCAGACGCTCACAACGCTATACCTTTATGTTCTAAACCTTTTACCAATGAAATACACAGAATACCTTAATGTGAATACAGGGTGTATGTGCAACCTTGTGTAACCTGACTAACTACAAAGCTGCTTGAGCGTCACCGACGCTCAAGTGAACACAACACTATAGGAAATACACAGATACGGGTTTAGGGTCCAAAGCCTATTAACTGTATTATATCTAATATACTTGTAAAAGAGAATAACAGTACAAATGATACACTACAATATAACAGATTCTTCCTAACCAATATACAATACTATCTAATACAATTCAATACTAGTCTAGGGGAGATGTGAGAGAAAAGAGAAAAGAGAGAGAGAGAGAAATGGAAAGAGATGAGAGAAATTGGCTCACAGTAAGACAATGATTACGGAGAGAAAACTTACGCACAAAGGGTATGATCGCATGCGCCTCGATATCCAGCTCCCGATTATCAGCAAGAAAACCGTTGATGAGAGTGAAGTTGGATATGGTCGGCCTGCCTATTTATGCCCCACACACAATGCAATCTCATAGTCCCTACAATCCCATTGTCCATTGGATGAAGGAATTCGGCCCCGTATCATAACAAATGGTCATAGGTTGATTCATACAGGTGGGCTGTGACGATTTCCAACAGCTCAGGTGGGTGGGAAACTGGGTTTCCCGCCGCATACCTGAGTATGAGTAAATAATAGAAATGGACATAAACTTCTTATGTCCATAACTATCCGCACGAGCGATTAATACGCTCCAAACCAACACCGGAATATTGTTACTTAAATACTCTTCCGATGGGTACCAAACACTGCTGTATGATTCCTGTTAGACCCTTCGTACAATACAAAGAGGGATTCCTCCGTTCAGGGACGTTCTATATTAACCAAACTTTCAGGAACTATTAAAGGGATCATGATCTATAAACTACATTAATTATGAAAATGTGTAACGAATGAGTCGCACGCTACGACTACATAAACTCTACCGTAAATACGCATACCGTGCGCCCGCGGGTGCACGCTATTGCGGGTATGCGCCTTCACGGGAGAGCGTACGCATGCGCAGCGCGGACCAGCGTGAGGTGCAAATATGGCAGCATGTATAGGGATATTTTTCTGACTTTGACATAGGTCTGCCCCCCCCACTGCCTGGCCGAGGCTGCTCGCCCACTTACCACTGCGGGTTATCAGCGGCCTCGTGTCCAGGTGGTCCGCTCCCCTCCTGCCTGGTCTGTGGTGTCCACCGGGTCGCTGCCTGGGCCCTCCGCTGGTTGCCGCTCACCTCCTCCGGCCGCTGCGTGTGGCAGTGGGCGCGGCTTCATGGCCGCACGTGCCGTGCACGGGGCTCCGGCTGTGCTGTCGCTCCCCCCGGCGGGGGCTTCCTTTGCAGGCCTGTCTGGCGCTGCGTGTGGCGCCACGAATGATGGGATCCCTGCGAGGGGCTTTGCAGTGGGTTCTCCTGTGGGTGCCTGGCCAGTGAGTGGCCTTTCCTTCCCCTCCCTGGTTCAGGGTGCAGCAGGGGACACAGTTGCTGGGCTGCCACTTGCTACTGGTGATGCGTCCAGTGTGCTGCTTCCCTGTGATGGTGCATCGATGGCTGCCCCTGCTGCCTTTGGGTCCTCACTTCTCACTGACCGGCTGTCATTTGGGAGTCATCCAGGTGCACTCCCTGTTTCCCAGATCCTGCTGCCTCCGTCCGGAGGCTTGTCTCCGGTGGTGAATGCACTACCTGCTGGCCAGCCTGGGTTCTTACAGATTGATTTCAGTCACAGTGCCCCCCCCCCCCCCCCCACCACCTCCTGCCCCACCTCCTCGGCTTCCGCTGGGTTTGTTTCCTCACCGCCCCCTCCTTCTGTTTCCCCATTAGGTGTCGGTGAAGCGTTTGGCGTTTCTCTTCGTGCAGTGTCCTCCGAGCCTGCTGCTGAACCTGCTTCCACTTCGTGAGAGGGTAGTCATCAACGCGGAGGAGCGGTCCTTATTGAACGGATGAAGCTGGGGGATCCAGGGTCCCTGAAGAAGAGTTGCCTGGTCCCGCCACCGTGGCTGACGGCACCAGAGGTCCTTCTGGAACGGGTGAACATGTTAATTATTCTTCTTCCTCCAGTTTTTCTTCAATTTCTTCTTATGACACAGGGTCTTACGGGTCCCCTTGCCACCTGCGGACCTTGGCTAGGCTCATTTGCGCATCGCATTTGCTAGTACGATCGGACAGCCTTGGGGAGGGGTGCTGCCGTTGCAGCCTTACCTCTCTTGTGTAATGGGATGGTCCCTTGCGTGACCACAGCAGTTATTAGGGGTTTGCGTAAACATCTGAGGTACAAGATTAGGGAGGGTGCATATGTTTACATGTTCACCCTTATGGTTGTCATGAGGTAGGCTTTTGTTTGGACAATTAAAGTTGGGGGCACTGGGGGCAATGCTTATAGTTATTTTCATCAGTGAGTCCGGGGTTTCTTGGTCTTTTCGGCTTGCTGCGCCGATGCCAGACCGGCCGACTGTTTTGACGTAGTCAACTTTGTTCCTAGTCCACGATCTGTAAGTTTTTGCTTCATTTAGCATTTGTCTCCCTGCCTGGGTGGTTAGCTACGCTGCTATTCCGTGAAGGTTAGGTCCACAGTTCCTTGGGCCTTCCGGCCCAGCTGGTTATTGAGTCCACCTTTCCCTATCTTCCAGTTCACCCTAGTTCCTTGCGTTTTCTAGGTTTGCGTTTCTGCGTTTTTTTCTACGTGTGCGGTCTTTCCCATTCGGCCCCTGTTTTTCTTGTTCCTGTTTTTGAGATATTCCTCTCTTTTTCGCTTTCTGTCATCCTTTCAACTCCCGGTCCCACATTAATTGCTCCATTTTTGGTTAGTTCCCCCTTCATTGGCACACATATATTTCGGTTTTCGGTGAGGTTTTTCTCCGCACTTCCTTACGTCTGGTGTCATTCATAAGTTACGTGGTCTTCTATAGGAGTGTTTGGTAAGGTCAGGCTTACACAGATCCGTTGTTGGTTTCCTTCGTATTTGCATTGTAGGACCGTCCCCACGGGGCGGGACTCCTTGATAATTTAGTGTCCCCCCTTTCAGGTTTTGAGTGTCAAACTTTTGGGGTCTTGTTCTGGGGGTGTCAGCAGTTGGTTTACCGTTCCCGCCTTCTCTATGGCAGCTCTTTGGGTCATTTTCAGGTGTTGACTCGGCAGTTCTTAGCTCCTCCTGAACTTCGTTTTTCTGTCACAGCGTGGCATGATTGGGGAAGACATAAGGTTAGGGACGCTTCCCTGGGGTGTCTTTAGAGTGTTGTTTGCTTGCTTTGTGGGGAATCCTTATGTGAATGGTAGGTCAGAGGCTGCTATGGCTTTTGCCCTTGCGGGTATTTTCTTTCACTCCACGCTTTGCAGCCTGTCTTATCCTACCTAGTTTTTTGAGCTTTCTTGGGCTCTGATGGGTCGGCCTAGGGCGAGCGCAGCACTTCAGCTCTCGTAGGTCTATTGCTCTATGGTATTTTCTGCGTCTTCTGGGGTTTTTCCTAGTGTAATGGTCTTTGATCGGGGAGTTTTAATTTCAGCCTGTCTTTGGCTTTCGCATTTTTGCGTTTTTCGCAGTTATTGTTATTATTTAGTATTATTATTGTCCTTTGTTTATATGGCGCCTCCAGGGTTCCACAGCGCCCTATTACTGAGTCCGCACACAAATACTCATAAACAGGGAAGCAGCCACTTCCAGTTGTTGACAATATGGGTCGAGTACAGGGTCACTACACATAGGTGCATCAGCTGATGTCACTGGACTAAGTATCAGGTGGTGGTGGACCGCTGGATTTGGTGCAGTTGATGATTGTTTCAGTGGGAACCAGGATGAGCACATGAGGAATGAGTGGGTTAGTGAGTTGGTTGCCGGCAGCCAGAGGTCGGCCAGTGCTGGTTTGTGTTCTCATACGATTTTGCTAAGGGATGCTGTATTTTATTTACAATTGCGCGCTCCCAACGTTTCAGGCTGGTCATGGCCGCCGGGTTTTTTCTTATGGGTGCAGGTGGATACAGCTGTTTGCCGAGGGCACTCTGCAAGGGCCTATCTCCTGTGGTGCCCTCCACTCGGGATTTCATTATTGTTGCATACGGGTGCAGTGCTGCTTCCAAGTCCGGTTTGCGGCAGTGCTTCTGCGATGCCTTGGCATTTGGTTACGTGCTGTGGATTGTGGAACCCGTTCCTTTCGGATTGGGGCAGCTACACGGGCTGCGACTGGGGTCTTCCACCGGTGGCTATATTGGAGCTTGGCCGTTGGAGGTCTGCAGCCTGTATGTCTTATAATTATTTGGATAAGGTTTAGCTTGCGCGGCCTTTGGTTTTTGTTTTGTTTATTTCATTTTATGTCATGTGGCTCTGGGGTTTGTGCGCCCCCGGGCGATTAGGTCTTCGAATGACGCGGTCCAGCCAGGGTCAGCGGGGTCCAGCCAGGGGCGTTTGGCTGGCTTTTCATCGGGGCCTCGCAGTTTGGGGTCGTTTTCTTTCTTTTGTTCAGTGAGGCTGGGAGTGGGGCCTATTCCTTGCGGATGGGGGCTGCTGCTCTGGCTGCATATGGTGTGTTCCGGCGGTGGCTAAGCAAGGGCCTGGCCACCGGACATGTCGGCTTATATGGTTTGCTATGTGTTTATTGTTTGTGGCGCCCATTGCACTAACCCAAAAACGTAGTTTACCCATCAGTTTTTGAATTGCTAGCATTCAGGAATTGAGGGTGTGAAGTGAATTTTTACATTTTCCCCCGAGGGAGCTGAATTACAATTGGCACTCTTACGGTCCACGGAAGGTTTTTTGAGTTTTCTCCTTCACTTGGGTTCTTTTCTTTGTTTGTAGAAATGTCTAAGTTTGAATTTGCTACTGTTAGGGTTCTTCTTTTTCAGCTTCGTTGGGTACTTCAGCACGGTTTTGGCTAGTTGGCCATTCCTACATTTTTGGGCGGAGAGGCATCCATGGCGACACAAACGGCAGTCTTTTTCGGTACCGGGTAGTCAGTTTTAGGTGTTTAGCGTTTTGTGTTGGGTTGTTTTTTCTTGAGCTCCTTTTCCATCTCGAACGAAGGTGGGGCCGGCCCAACTAGATCGTCATTCCCTTATCGGGACTGATAGGGGTCAAGTTATGGACATCGCCTTCATCCCTAGTGTTGGGGTGGATTTGGTGGCTTTGAGTGGGGATGGTGTGTCAGCTTTTTGCCCTGGGTTCACTGGTGGGGTGTGGTTCAATTTTCTGCCATGGACACGGATCCTGAGTGTGTGACCTCTGCGGTTTGGTGTGGGGTAGTTCTGGGGTTTTTTAGTAGTCTGGCATACGCTGCTGGTGCTTCGGAATTCACTGTTATTTTGGGGTGGACGGTGTTCACCTTTTCCCTGCGGGCATTAGTGCATTTTTAGGATATATTTTTTACTTTTTTGATTGATTAGCTTACCTTTTTTTGGTTCTTGGTTGGATGGCATCCTGCGGTTTAGGTAAACCTTGTTGTGCTGGAAAGTCGCTACCAGCCAGCGGTCAAAAGCTTGCATAAGTGGTCATTGTGGGGCACCCCCTTTTTGGAAGATGGCGAGTGTGTCCTCCCCCTGCGGGTGGACTACGGAAGTTCCCGTGCGGTTTCGTCCACTACTCTGCTAGATTAAAGGGATTGAGTCCTGCACAATGCGGGTTATGCTTTAGGAGGCGGTGGTAAGTCCCCTCCTAGGTTATTTGGTATTATTCTAGTTGACTGGTGCTGGTGAGTTGGTAGCGCCTTTCTTTGCCATCCTCCAATACATAGCTAAAATGAGGTCATCAAACAATAAATACCTGTTGACCTTTTAAATCTAGCAGTTGGTGTCCGTGTCGTTATTTCTTAGTGCTAAGCTAGTTTAAATATATATATATATGTTTGAGTGTGTCACAATAAACTTATGGGTGACTTATGATAGAAATTAATATTCATTTCTCTAATAAAGTATAATAGAAACTAGAGATGAGCGCCGGAAATTTTTCGGGTTTTGTGTTTTGGTTTTGGGTTCGGTTCCGCGGCCGTGTTTTGGGTTCGACCGCGTTTTGGCAAAACCTCACCGAATTTTTTTTGTCGGATTCGGGTGTGTTTTGGATTCGGGTGTTTTTTTCAAAAAACCCTAAAAAACAGCTTAAATCATAGAATTTGGGGGTAATTTTGATCCCAAAGTATTATTAACCTCAAAAAACATAATTTACACTCATTTTCAGCCTATTCTGAACACATCACACCTCACAATATTATTTTTAGTCCTAAAATTTGCACCGAGGTCGCTGTGTGAGTAAGATAAGCGACCCTAGTGGCCGACACAAACACCGGGCCCATCTAGGAGTGGCACTGCAGTGTCACGCAGGATGGCCCTTCCAAAAAACCCTCCCCAAACAGCACATGACGCAAAGAAAAAAAGAGGCGCAATGAGGTAGCTGACTGTGTGAGTAAGATTAGCGACCCTAGTGGCCGACACAAACACCGGGCACATCTAGGAGTGGCACTGCAGTGTCACGCAGGATGTCCCTTCCAAAAAACCCTCCCCAAACAGCACATGACGCAAAGAAAAAAAGAGGCGCAATGAGGTAGCTGACTGTGTGAGTAAGATTAGCGACCCTAGTGGCCGACACAAACACCGGGCCCATCTAGGAGTGGCACTGCAGTGTCACGCAGGATGTCCCTTCCAAAAAACCCTCCCCAAACAGCACATGACGCAAAGAAAAAAAGAGGCGCAATGAGGTAGCTGACTGTGTGAGTAAGATTAGCGACCCTAGTGGCCGACACAAACACCGGGCCCATCTAGGAGTGGCACTGCAGTGTCACGCAGGATGTCCCTTCCAAAAAACCCTCCCCAATCAGCACATGATGCAAAGAAAAAGAAAAGAAAAAAGAGGTGCAAGATGGAATTATCCTTGGGCCCTCCCACCCACCCTTATGTTGTATAAACAAAACAGGACATGCACACTTTAACCAACCCATCATTTCAGTGACAGGGTCTGCCACACGACTGTGACTGATATGACGGGTTGGTTTGGACCCCCCCCAAAAAAGAAGCAATTAATCTCTCCTTGCACAAACTGGCTCTACAGAGGCAAGATGTCCACCTCATCTTCACCCTCCGATATATCACCGTGTACATCCCCCTCCTCACAGATTATCAATTCGTCCCCACTGGAATCCACCATCTCAGCTCCCTGTGTACTTTGTGGAGGCAATTGCTGCTGGTCAATGTCTCCGCGGAGGAATTGATTATAATTCATTTTAATGAACATCATCTTCTCCACATTTTCTGGATGTAACCTCGTACGCCGATTGCTGACAAGGTGAGCGGCGGCACTAAACACTCTTTCGGAGTACACACTTGTGGGAGGGCAACTTAGGTAGAATAAAGCCAGTTTGTGCAAGGGCCTCCAAATTGCCTCTTTTTCCTGCCAGTATAAGTACGGACTGTGTGACGTGCCTACTTGGATGCGGTCACTCATATAATCCTCCACCATTCTATCAATGTTGAGAGAATCATATGCAGTGACAGTAGACGACATGTCCGTAATCGTTGTCAGGTCCTTCAGTCCGGACCAGATGTCAGCATCAGCAGTCGCTCCAGACTGCCCTGCATCACCGCCAGCGGGTGGGCTCGGAATTCTGAGCCTTTTCCTCGCACCCCCAGTTGCGGGAGAATGTGAAGGAGGAGATGTTGACAGGTCGCGTTCCGCTTGACTTGACAATTTTGTCACCAGCAGGTCTTTCAACCCCAGCAGACCTGTGTCTGCCGGAAAGAGAGATCCAAGGTAGGCTTTAAATCTAGGATCGAGCACGGTGGCCAAAATGTAGTGCTCTGATTTCAACAGATTGACCACCCGTGAATCCTTGTTAAGCGAATTAAGGGCTGCATCCACAAGTCCCACATGCCTAGCGGAATCGCTCCGTGTTAGCTCCTTCTTCAATGCCTCCAGCTTCTTCTGCAAAAGCCTGATGAGGGGAATGACCTGACTCAGGCTGGCAGTGTCTGAACTGACTTCACGTGTGGCAAGTTCAAAGGGCATCAGAACCTTGCACAACGTTGAAATCATTCTCCACTGCACTTGAGACAGGTGCATTCCATCTCCTATATCGTGCTCAATTGTATAGGCTTGAATGGCCTTTTGCTGCTCCTCCAACCTCTGAAGCATATAGAGGGTTGAATTCCACCTCGTTACCACTTCTTGCTTCAGATGATGGCAGGGCAGGTTCAGTAGTTTTTGGTGGTGCTCCAGTCTTCTGTACGTGGTGCCTGTACGCCGAAAGTGTCCCGCAATTTTTCTGGCCACCGACAGCATCTCTTGCACGCCCCTGTCGTTTTTTAAAAAATTCTGCACCACCAAATTCAAGGTATGTGCAAAACATGGGACGTGCTGGAATTTGCCCATATTTAATGCACACACAATATTGCTGGCGTTGTCCGATGCCACAAATCCACAGGAGAGTCCAATTGGGGTAAGCCATTCCGCGATGATCTTCCTCAGTTGCCGTAAGAGGTTTTCAGCTGTGTGCGTATTCTGGAAAGCGGTGATACAAAGCGTAGCCTGCCTAGGAAAGAGTTGGCGTTTGCGAGATGCTGCTACTGGTGCCGCCGCTGCTGTTCTTGCGGCGGGAGTCCATACATCTACCCAGTGGGCTGTCACAGTCATATAGTCCTGACCCTGCCCTGCTCCACTTGTCCACATGTCCGTGGTTAAGTGGACATTGGGTACAACTGCATTTTTTAGGACACTGGTGAGTCTTTTTCTGACGTCCGTGTACATTCTCGGTATCGCCTGCCTAGAGAAGTGGAACCTAGATGGTATTTGGTAACGGGGGCACACTGCCTCAATAAATTGTCTAGTTCCCTGTGAACTAACGGCGGATACCGGACGCACGTCTAACACCAACATAGTTGTCAAGGACTCAGTTATCCGCTTTGCAGTAGGATGACTGCTGTGATATTTCATCTTCCTCGCAAAGGACTGTTGAACAGTCAATTGCTTACTGGAAGTAGTACAAGTGGGCTTACGACTTCCCCTCTGGGATGACCATCGACTCCCAGCGGCAACAACAGCAGCGCCAGCAGCAGTAGGCGTTACACGCAAGGATGCATCGGAGGAATCCCAGGCAGGAGAGGACTCGTCAGACTTGCCAGTGACATGGCCTGCAGGACTATTGGCATTCCTGGGGAAGGAGGAAATTGACACTGAGGGAGTTGGTGGGGTGGTTTGCGTGAGCTTGGTTACAAGAGGAAGGGATTTACTGGTCAGTGGACTGCTTCCGCTGTCACCCAAAGTTTTTGAACTTGTCACTGACTTATGATGAATGCGCTGCAGGTGACGTATAAGGGAGGATGTTCCGAGGTGGTTAACGTCCTTACCCCTACTTATTACAGCTTGACAAAGGGAACACACGGCTTGACACCTGTTGTCCGCATTTCTGGTGAAATACCTCCACACCGAAGAGCTGATTTTTTTGGTATTTTCACCTGGCATGTCAACGGCCATATTCCTCCCACGGACAACAGGTGTCTCCCCGGGTGCCTGACTTAAACAAACCACCTCACCATCAGAATCCTCCTGGTCAATTTCCTCCCCAGCGCCAGCAACACCCATATCCTCCTCATCCTGGTGTACTTCAACACTGACATCTTCAATCTGACTATCAGGAACTGGACTGCGGGTGCTCCTTCCAGCACTTGCAGGGGGCATGCAAATAGTGGAAGGCGCATGCTCTTCACGTCCAGTGTTGGGAAGGTCAGGCATCGCAAACGACACAATTGGACTCTCCTTGTGGATTTGGGATTTCAAAGAACGCACAGTTCTTTGCGGTGCTTTTGCCAGCTTGAGTCTTTTCAGTTTTCTAGCGAGAGGCTGAGTGCTTCCATCCTCATGTGAAGCTGAACCACTAGCCATGAACATAGGCCAGGGCCTCAGCCGTTCCTTGCCACTCCGTGTGGTAAATGGCATATTGGCAAGTTTACGCTTCTCCTCCGACAATTTTATTTTAGGTTTTGGAGTCCTTTTTTTTCTGATATTTGGTGTTTTGGATTTGACATGCTCTGTACTATGACATTGGGCATCGGCCTTGGCAGACGACGTTGCTGGCATTTCATCGTCTCGGCCATGACTAGTGGCAGCAGCTTCAGCACGAGGTGGAAGTGGATCTTGATCTTTCCCTAATTTTGGAACCTCAACTTTTTTGTTCTCCATATTTTATAGGCAGAACTAAAAGGCACCTCAGGTAAACAATGGAGATGGATGGATTGGATACTAGTATACAATTATGGACGGACTGCCACGGTTAGGTGGTATAAAAAAACCACGGTTAGGTGGTATATATTATAATAATAATACAATTATGGATGGACGGACTGCCTGCCGACTGCCGACACAGAGGTAGCCACAGCCGTGAACTACCGCACTGTACACTGGTTGATAAAGAGATAGTAGTATACTCGTAACAACTAGTATGACACTATGACGACGGTATAAAGAATGGAAAAAAAACCACGGTTAGGTGGTATATATTATAATAATAATACAATTATGGATGGACGGACTGCCTGCCGACTGCCGACACAGAGGTAGCCACAGCCGTGAACTACCGCACTGTACACTGGTTGATAAAGAGATAGTAGTATACTCGTAACAACTAGTATGACACTATGACGACGGTATAAAGAATGAAAAAAAAACCACGGTTAGGTGGTATATATTATAATAATAATACAATTATGGATGGACGGACTGCCTGCCGACTGCCGACACAGAGGTAGCCACAGCCGTGAACTACCGCACTGTACACTGGTTGATAAAGAGATAGTAGTATACTCGTAACAACTAGTATGACACTATGACGACGGTATAAAGAATGAAAAAAAAACCACGGTTAGGTGGTATATATTATAATAATAATACAATTATGGATGGACGGACTGCCTGCCGACTGCCGACACAGAGGTAGCCACAGCCGTGAACTACCGCACTGTACACTGGTTGATAAAGAGATAGTAGTATACTCGTAACAATTAGGATGACACTATGACGGTATAAAGAATGAAAAAAAAAACCACGGTTAGGTGGTAGGTATATAATAATAAATAATACAATTCTGGTCGGACGGACTGCCTGCCGTGTGCCGACACAGAGGTAGCCACAGCCGTGAACTACCGCACTGTACACTGGTTGATAAAGAGATAGTAGTATACTCGTAACAATTAGGATGACACTATGACGGTATAAAGAATGAAAAAAAAAACCACGGTTAGGTGGTAGGTATATAATAATAAATAATACAATTCTGGTCGGACGGACTGCCTGCCGTGTGCCGACACAGAGGTAGCCACAGCCGTGAACTACCGCACTGTACACTGGTTGATAAAGAGATAGTAGTATACTCGTAACAATTAGGATGACACTATGACGGTATAAAGAATGAAAAAAAAAACCACGGTTAGGTGGTAGGTATATAATAATAAATAATACAATTCTGGTCGGACGGACTGCCTGCCATGTGCCGACACAGAGGTAGCCACAGCCGTGAACTACCGCACTGTACACTGGTTGATAAAGAGATAGTAGTATACTCGTAACAATTAGGATGACACTATGACGGTATAAAGAATGAAAAAAAAAACCACGGTTAGGTGGTAGGTATATAATAATAAATAATACAATTCTGGTCGGACGGACTGCCTGCCGTGTGCCGACACAGAGGTAGCCACAGCCGTGAACTACCGCACTGTACACTGGTTGATAAAGAGATAGTAGTATACTCGTAACAATTAGGATGACACTATGACGGTATAAAGAATGAAAAAAAAACCACGGTTAGGTGGTAGGTATATAATAATAAATAATACAATTCTGGTCGGACGGACTGCCTGCCGTGTGCCGACACAGAGGTAGCCACAGCCGTGAACTACCGCACTGTACACTGGTTGATAAAGAGATAGTAGTATACTCGTAACAATTAGGATGACACTATGACGGTATAAAGAATGAAAAAAAAACCACGGTTAGGTGGTAGGTATATAATAATAAATAATACAATTCTGGTCGGACGGACTGCCTGCCGTGTGCCGACACAGAGGTAGCCACAGCCGTGAACTACCGCACTGTACACTGGTTGATAAAGAGATAGTAGTATACTCGTAACAATTAGGATGACACTATGACGGTATAAAGAATGAAAAAAAAAACCACGGTTAGGTGGTAGGTATATAATAATAAATAATACAATTCTGGTCGGACGGACTGCCTGCCGTGTGCCGACACAGAGGTAGCCACAGCCGTGAACTACCGCACTGTACACTGGTTGATAAAGAGATAGTAGTATACTCGTAACAATTAGGATGACACTATGACGGTATAAAGAATGAAAAAAAAAACCACGGTTAGGTGGTAGGTATATAATAATAAATAATACAATTCTGGTCGGACGGACTGCCTGCCGTGTGCCGACACAGAGGTAGCCACAGCCGTGAACTACCGCACTGTACACTGGTTGATAAAGAGATAGTAGTATACTCGTAACAATTAGGATGACACTATGACGGTATAAAGAATGAAAAAAAAACCACGGTTAGGTGGTAGGTATATAATAATAAATAATACAATTCTGGTCGGACGGACTGCCTGCCGTGTGCCGACACAGAGGTAGCCACAGCCGTGAACTACCGCACTGTACTGTGTCTGCTGCTAATATAGACTGGTTGATATTTAAAGAGATATTAGTAGTATACAACAATACTATACTGGTGGTCAGGCACTGGTCACCACTCCTGCAGCAAAAGTGTGCACTGTTAATTAATATAATTGTACTCCTGGCTCCTGCTAACAACCTGCAGTGCTCCCCAGTCTCCCCCACAATTAATTATAAGCTTTTAATTTATACATTGATGACTGTGCAGCACACTGGGCTGAGCTGAGTGCACACAGACTGAGTCACACTGTGTGACTGACTGTGCTGTGTATCGTTTTTTTTTTCAGGCAGAGAACGGATATAGCAGAGAGAAGTGAACGGATATATTATATTAAATAAAAGTTAACTAGCAACTGCACTGGTCACTGACTGTGGTAAACTAACTCTGTCTGCGACTCTGCACAATCTCTCTCTCTCTATCTAATCTATCTCTATTCTAATGGAGAGGACGCCAGACACGTCCTCTCCCTATCAATCTCAATGCACGAGTGAAAATGGCGGCGACGCGCGGCTCCTTATATAGAATCCGAGTCTCGCGATAGAATCCGAGCCTCGCGAGAATCCGACAGCGTCATGATGACGTTCGGGCGCGCTCGGGTTAACCGAGCAAGGCGGGAAGATCCGAGTCGCTCGGACCCGTGAAAAAAAACATGAAGTTCGGGCGGGTTCGGATTCCGAGGAACCGAACCCGCTCATCTCTAATAGAAACTGACATATTCCTTTATCGCATTTGTGATGTATATTAGTGTAATTCAGCATGTTTTTCCATGATAAATTTAAGTATATACACAAAATTAATAATTTGGTTAAATTGTTTGAGGTACATTAGCTTTGGGGTATATTAAGTGGAACATTTGACCTTTATCCTTTTGCCATTTTTGACTAACTTTAATCAGAAAAGAAGTTATTAACGGGGGAATTCAATTTGCCCGCTGTAATTTACCGCAGGCTAATTGATTCCAGACCCACGGGGATATTTAATTGTCATCAGGGATTTTTTTTCACCTGCCTGAGGCACACTTTGCACTTTGTAATTTGCTTTTGTGGCTCCCTACAGATAAAGGATAATAATAATAATAATAATAATAATAATCATGTTTGAAGCACATCAGTGCCAGCTGAATTAACTTCCACCTTACATAGTGTCTCTATTTATGATTAAGGGTGGTATCCAATAAGCAGGGGCGGTTTGGTCCACAAGGACACCATGACAGAATCCGATGTGCCAGTCCCATACCCCCCTAAGCCAGGCCGATTCACACTCAGGCTGGGCTGGCTCACACTGCTTCCAGTACTTGCGGTTTATTGGAACGCAATCTGGAAGTTAGGCTAGCGAGCACTTTCAGGTGCCACTAGCCGTGAAAAGTGGTGAAGCTGTTCTACCAATGGGGGACCTGGAGAAAGTTAACCAGCCCAGTGGCATCTTCTCCCTGGCCCTGGCCAAAGGTCTCTTCGACGAGCCCGGCCCAGGAGCATCAGCATAGCGATGGTCGGAGCCGGGTTCACTACACCCACCACCACCCCAGCTCCCGCACTGTCACTGAACTGGCCAGAGTGGCAACTGAGCACTGAAGGGGACCCGGCAGAGAGGTTATTTTTAATTTTTTTTAATTTTTTTTTCTATAAATATATTTATTAAGATTTTCACATACAGAAAAAAGAAAAAAAGAATAAACCAGTATACAGTAATACAGTAATACAAAAATCCCCAATATCACTGATACAGTTGACATTTATGCACCAAAATAAGCATACATATAAATTGCTAGTGAAAGTGATACGGTGATACTGGGATATTTATAAAATAATAAACTTAAAAAATAAAATGACAAAAACATGGGAGGTAGGTAAGGGAAAGAGGGAATAGGAAAGTCACAAACAGGTAATATTCATCATACATTTTGAAACAGTACCTAAGTAAAATGAGCAAAATAAAATGAATGACTCTCAGAATATACCCAATTCAAAGCTCAAGGATTTAGAAATGGAGTAGTCACATCTAAAGTAAAATTTTCAAAAGAGCTGTATATATGGAGTCGAGTTTCTCTGTCTAATATATCAATAAACGGAGCCCATTTATAATAGAACTTTTGAGCTCCTAAGTTTAAATCAGGACAAGCATATTTTCTCTCGTAGTACAGTATCCTAAGTAATTTTTGTTGGACTTCCATAAGACTAGGCACCGATTTCTTAGTCCAATGACATAATATACACTTTTTACAAACTGTAATAACCGTAAGCATCAACGGAAGGATATTATGTTTTGTTTTACCAGCAAAGGTCCAGTTTTTAAAACTGAACCCTAAGCAGGCCATAGGATCTGGTTGTAAAGTGAGACCAAACATTTTATTAAGAAAATTCAGTACCTTATACCAAAATTTTTGCAGTTTAAAGCAGTCCCAAATACAATGGTAAAAATCTGCAACTACTGTTCTACATTTAATACAGTGCCCTAACTCATCCTTAACCATATACCGTCGTTGATAAGGAGTAATATATGCTCTGTGTAATTAAATCTAGCTGTGAGAACTCTCCTCACATTCACCACTGAGTGCTGCCCTGTTATAAAGCCGGTTTGATCCTTATGGATCAAAACCATAAGGACAGGTTTTAGTCTTTCCGCTAACATTTTTGTAACATTTTTATAATCAGTATTTAAGAGCGAAATTGGTCTATAAGACCCTGGGAGATTTAAATTACGTCCTTCCTTAGGCAAGACTTTAATAATAGCATCTGAGAAGTGAGTAGGGAGAGTCCCACTGTCTATAATTGAATTAAAACAAGCGGCTAATGAATCAGCAATATTTGTAGCCAATATTTTAAAAAATTCATTTGAGAATCCATCAGGGCCTGGTGCTTTGGGCAATTTCAACTTTTTGATAGCCCCTATCACCTCTAATGGGATTATAGGAGCTGTCAAAGTAGGAATAAAAGAGACTGGAAGTTGAGGAAACTGAAGTAAATCCCAAAAAGAAAGGGAAGAAGAGGAAGAGGAAGAGGAAGAAGAGGAAGAAGAGGAAGAAGAGGAAGAAGAAGAGGAAGAGGAAGAGGAAGAAGAAGAAGAAGAAGATGATGTTTCCGAGATACTAAGGTCAGAGGAGGTATTTGCAGAGCCTGAAGGAATAGAATACAGATTCTCATAAAATTATTTCATTATATCAACAACCTGAGAATCAGAGTCCGTGAGAGTACCATCAGATCTCAACAAAGGCCTAACCACTGTCTGCTTCCTAGAACCATGTAATAAATTAGTAAGAAGTCTACCATTTTTATTGCCAAACTTATAATATTTAGAGTTTACATTAAAATAAAATTTATCACCACTTGTCTGTAAAAGCTCAGAATAGTGAGTCTTCGCGGAATTATAGCGAAGTTTGTTCTCTAAGGAAGGGACCATTTTAAATAGTTGGAAAGCACTAGAAAATTTAGCTTGTAAATCCAAGTAGGAGGCATTTCGCTGCCGGTTAATCCTGGAAGAATATTCTATTAAATCTCCATGTAATACAGATTTAGCCGCCATCCAAAAAGTGGAAGGATTAGATTCAGCGCAGTCAGAATTATGAAGTAAGTAATTTTCCCACATATTTTCCAAATGTAACTTAAAACTTTTAGCTTTAACAAGATGGGAGGGGAATTTCCACAAGGGCTTAGTATCAACAGGCTTCTTAAAATTCAGAGAAATCCAAACCAGGCAGTGGTCTGACATTATAGGAGGTTCCATAACCTCAGAAGATGTTTTGGGGAAAAAAGGTTCCGCAACTAAGATATAATTGATTCTAGAAAAGGTATTATGAGTCATGGAGAAACATGTAAACGCTCTCTCAACAGGGTAAACTGCTCGTCATACATCAACGAGGTTTAGAGTTTTAACAAAAAAAGGAACACCTATTTTTGGAAGGGTAAGTTGAGTCTTCGGGGCAGGGGAACGGTCAAGAAAGGAGGACGAAATTAAATTAAAATCACCACAGACTATTAAAGAAGTAGGGTCATAAGAATGAAGTTTAGCTAAAAGTGAGGTAAAAAATAATTTACTATACTGATTTGAGGCATACACATTACATATAGAGAAAGTAACACCTTGAATAACCACAGTAAGCATCACATATCTACCTTCTGGATCTGGGAAAACAGATAAAACCTGACTGTTCAACGATTTTTTTGCTAATATAATCACACCACGTGATTTGGTATTATAGGAAGCCGAAGCTAGTAGATCCCAACCCAACGTTCTTAATTTTTTTGCCTCTTGAGCATTTAAATGGGTCTCTTGCAAACAAATCAAATCTATCGATAACTTATTAAGGTATATAAGTAGTCTCCGTCTTTTCGCAGGCGTATGAATACCCCTAATATTAAGAGAACCTATTCTAAGAGGCATTATCAAGGAAAGGTCTATACATCACATGGTACTGTTCAATATTATATAAAAGGGCAAAAGGGGCAAAGAAAACACAGAAGGAGAAAGTAAATATAAAACAGACAAACTTAAAAAACAAAGCATTATGAGCAGTACCTATACTAACCAAACTGGACTTCCAGTAATTGCCCACTATCTGCAACATCAAGGTCACAAACAGTTAGACCTAATAACATGATAGATCAGCAAAAATAACAAACGGCACAGCTCCACTCCTCATTATGCATTAAACGTATGGTAATAATAAGAAACAGGTTTCAAATATGTATTCCAAAAGGAAATTGAACAAAACATACTGTATCAACCCTATAGTTTAACAACCTCTAAAGTATCACAGGTGCATTGTATGAAATGTAGCACCACTTAACCAAAAAAAAAACATCTCATAAAGAAATACAATATTAAAAGAAATCAGGACAGTCTCATTCTCACTCTTCCAAGACGTCAGAAATGTCACAGTCAGTCTTCCCATAAGACTCTTCCTTAAGGAATTCTGCTGCATCTCCCGGAGTTGTAAAACCAGAGTAAGATGCTCCAGTAAATATGCGAAGATGTGCTGGATATAACATTATAAACTTCCGATTCGTATGAACTAAAGTAGTGCAGACCTCAGAAAATGAACGTCGTAATCTGGAAAGTTCGTCAGAAAAGTCTTGATATATACGAAGCGAATGACCTTCCCACTGAAGAGGATGAAATTTACGAGATGCCTTCCATATAATTTGCTCATGTAAAAAATGTAAGGTTTTAAAAATAACCACTCTCGGTCTCCGCTCAGAGGATTTAGTAATATCTCCCATTCTATGAACACGTTCTATAGAAATATCAGCACATTCCGCCTCTACGTGCAGCAATTTAGGTAGCGTAGTATGAACAAATTGCTCCAAAGGAACGTCTTTAAGTGATTCCGGTAGACCCGTTATTCTTAAATTCTTCCGTCTGGCTCTATTTTCAAAACTATCAAGTTTTTCTGCCAGGCGCTTATTATCAATCTCCAGAGCTCGGACAGACTTTTGTAATACACTAACATCGCCCATAGTATTGCTAATATGCTGTTCTGCCTCTGAGACATGACCAGATAACACCTGTAACTGAGAGGTGATATCTGACACTGCCTTCTGCAACAGAGGTGCCATGGTGGATTGGATTGCTAGAACCATTTCCTCATAAGAGGAAGAAAGAGTTCCTGCACAGCCCGAAGGCCCAGAGGAGTCTGTTTCAGGGTCCGCTATAGGTTTCTTGTGCGCTGGCGTCCCGAGGGCTTTGTCGCTGTCCGGCGCCATATTATGATCTCCCCGGCGCTTCTCCTGTCTCGGCGGCTGTGGCGGCGGGAGCACTTTAGGAGCAGAGGAGGGGCCCAGAAACTTATCCATCGTCCCCTTCGTATTGCGCGGGGATCGGGAGCGGTGTCTTCCTTTGGCAGACAGGGTTACAGCGTTTGCGGGTGAGTCGAGGAGCGGAGCTGTCAGGGAAAGCTGCTCACTCACCCATGCCGGAACCGGAAGTTCCGGTTATTTTTAATTACATTATTTGCATTATCATGATGGTGTAAAGGATAGGGCATCCCCGGTCACAGTGTATGGTTTGGGGACTGGACAGGAGCAGGATGTGGCATTTAGTACTGATCCCCTCAGGATGCCAGCTGATCAGGCAGCACTCAAAGCCAGCTCTGGGACAATCTCTCATGCAAAGTAGTTCAGCCCTATAGCTGCTCAATGTCTGTCCATGATGATGGGCCTATTTATGTAATGCGGTAGCTATGTATGTAATGCGGTGTCTACTTATGTAATGTGGTGTCTACGTATGTAATGCGGTGGCTATGTATGTAATGCGGTGGCTATGTATGTAATGCGGTGGCTACGTATGTAATGTGTTGGCTATGTATGTAATGTGGTGCTATTTGTGTAATGAGGTGCTATACATGTAATGTGGTGCTAGTCATATAATGCGGTGATATACGTGTAGTGTGGTGCTATACCTGTAATGTTGTGCTATTCGTGTTATGTGGTGCTATTTGTGTAAAGCAGTGCTATACGTGTAGTGCAGTGCTATTCGTGTAATGTGGTGCTTTTCATGTAATAATTTGGTGTATGTAATCAGTGGCGGATTGGCCACTGCAGAGCCGACCCTAACCAATATGATGTCCTAGGCAAGATTTCGGCTGGTGCCCCCTAGCACCACCGCTAGTTCCACCTCTGACCCTGCACCCCTTTCCCAGCACCATCACCCCTCACCTATAGCAGTCCTTATTTTTGCCTATATTTTAAATAGGAACAGTGTGCACATTCGGTGCACAGCCCAAAAAGGGGCATGTTCTTGCTGAGAAGGGGCATGGCCACACAATAGTACCCCCATTTAAACATTTGCTGCACATTATTAATGCATTTATACACTTGACACACATAATGCCCCTTACGCATATGCCAAACACTATTGCACAAACAACCCACTCACACACAGCACTCACACAGCCGTTAACGCTGTGATCCCTGCCTGCTGGATACAGATGTGCCCTCATAAATCTTGCCTCAATGCACCATGCAGCAGGAGATACCTGGCATGAATCAGATGGCAGCTCCCGGCCAGCTCTGATAACATCGGGCACCTTTTTTTAATGAAAAATCATCTTATTTGCATTTGATATGCCATGGGGCACCAGCAGCTTCTGCTGATTAAAATGATATTCAGCATACCTATATACTGTGTGCAACTGTGGCTGTATCTGCATACAAAATGCTACACACAGAATATGGCCATGCCGCATATCATTTTAATCAGCAGAAGCTGCTGGTGCCCCTAGGCATATCAAATGCTTATGCCTAGGGCCGGCTCTGAGCCACTGAGACATATTCCACTGCACTGGTCCCCTGTGTCTGTGATTCACTACTTGTGTGTGCTCCCTCCCTGTACTGTACTGTATGTATTGTGTTCTCCCTCCCTGAACTGTGCTATATGTAGTGTGTGCTCCCCCTCCTTGTGCTGTGCTGTATGTAGTGTGTACTCCCTCACTATACTGTGCTGTATGTAGTGTGTGCTCCCCCTCCCTGTACTTTCGAAACATATAAGGTTAAACAAAGGGGTTTGTAGAATGAAAAATCTATAAAATCAGAAGTAGATTAAAGGCAATGCAGCAGTGTCAGTAGACACTGAAAGTGGGCATATCAGTCCTTGTATAGTCAGACGTACAGATGTACATCAGGGAAGGGTATTGTAGCAGCATATGCATAAAGTCGCAGGTAAACATTAGCTTAACGTAAAGCAAAGGTGGCCCCAACTGTGTCTATCTCAGAATCAGGACCTCTGAGGAGTGACCCCGCCCTCTTGACAGGCCCCTCCCCCTCAACACACTCTGCCCCTATTAGGTCTGCATCCAAAAATTTCCCGGGCTGGTGTTTGATCCCAATCCACCCCTGCCAATAAGTAAGCATGTTTTCATCAATTGTGGCCACAAAAGCACATAAGTCTGCAGCATTTCGCTGATCTTATCTGTTTTTACATGAAAAAGGGTAAATTTAAATTTCTCTCTAAAAAAAACGGGCTATAATTCGACAGCCTGATAATGACCATCAGATAAAATAAAATAAATAAATAAAAAAAGCCTTTTTTTGTGAGAAAAACTATGGCTATTAGGAATAGGATACAACCTACATTACAAAAGCAGCACAAAATGAATGTAAAAATATACATTATGGTAAGAACTTACCATTGATAATGGTATTTCTGCTGCGGGGTACACTGGGCTCCACAAGGATAGACATTGGGGTGTAGAGTAGGATCTTGATCCGAGGCACCAACAGGCTCAAAGCTTTGACTGTTCCCAGAATGCACAGCGCCGCCTCCTCTATAACCCCGCCTCCCTGCACAGGAGCTCAGTTTTGTAGTTGGTGCTGCAGTAAGCAGGCACATAACAGAGGGACTGCTCCAGGCAGCCCTAAGAATCTACGGGCCATATCGGCAATCTTCATTCCGGGAGTCCTGAATTGGGAAGCGGAATTTCTCAGTCGTCAGGACATACATGACGGCGAGTGGGGCCTCCATCCAGAAGTGCTTCAACTCCTAGTGGAAAAGTGGGGTCTTCCAGACGTAGATCTGATGGCGTCTCGACACAATCACAAGGTTCCGGTCTTCGGAGCAAGGACAAGGCATCCTCAAGCAGCATTTGTGGATGCGCTGGCGGTGCCGTGGAGGTTTCGGCAGCCGTACGTGTTCCCTCCGGTGTCACTCCTGCCCAGGGTAATTCGGAAGTTCAAGCAAGAAAAAGGAATTCTGCTTCTCATAGCTCCAACATGGCCCAGACGGCACTGGTTCTCAGACCTGCAAGGCCTATCGTCAGAGCGTCCAATTCTACTACCACAACGCCCAGACCTCCTCGTTCAGGGCCCGTGTGTCTACCAGGACCTAGCCCGGCTGTCTTTGACGGCGTGGCTCTTGAAGCTTCCGTCTTAAGGGCTAAATGGTTTTCTGAGGCGGTCAATCAAACTATGTTGCGGGCCCGGAAACCGGCTTCGGCTCGGATTTACTATAGGGTTTGGCATTCTTACTTTGTTTGGTGTGCATCTAACGATTATGACGCTACCAAGTTTAGTATAGCCAAGTTGTTGGCTTTTCTTCAGCAGGGCCTGGACTTAGGCCTGCGTCTGGCCTCTCTCAAGGTTCATATTTCTGCCTTGTCGGTGTGGTTTCAGAGAAAAATTGCGACCTTACCTGATGTGCATAGCTTTACTCAGGGTGTGTTGCGTATCCAACCTCCCTATGTCCCACCTGTGGCTCCTTGGGACTTGTCGGTGGTTTTGGAGGCGTTACAAGAGTCTCCGTTTGAACCTCTTGGTTCAACTGATCTTAAGAGGCTTTCACTTAAGGTGGTGTTTCTGCTGGCTATTGCTTCAGCTAGAAGAGTGTCAGATTTGGGTGCCTTGTCCTGTAGTTCCCCATATCTGATATTTCACTGTGACAGGGCGGTTCTTAGGACTCGTCCTGGGTATTTACCTAAGGTAGTTTCCTCGTTCCACCTTAACCAGGAGATTGTGGTTCCGGCACTTGTTTCTCCTGATCTGTCTCCCAAAGAGTGGTCTTTGGATGTGGTACGGGCTCTCCGTATCTATGTGAAGAGAACTGCTTCCATTAGGAAATCTGCTTCTCTCTTTGTACTGTTTGGATTTCACAAACGGGGCTGGCCTGCTCACAAGCAAACTTTGGCCAGATGGATTAGAATGGTGATTGCACATGCTTATGTGAGGGCTGGTCTGTCGGCTCCTGCTCACATTACGGCCCATTCTGCTCGGTCTGTTGGACCTTCTTGGGCGGCCCGCCGTGGTGCGACCCTTGAACAATTGTGCAAGGCGGCTACGTGGTCCTCAGTGAACACGTTCATAAGGTTCTATGCCTTCGATACTGCCGCTTCCCAGGATGCTTCCTTTGGACGCCGGGTTCTTGTGCCCGCTACAGTGTGTCCCCTCCCATAAGGAACTGCTTTAGGACATCCCCAATGTCTATCCTTGTGGAGCCCAGTGTACCCCGCAGCAGAAAAGGAGATTTATGGTAAGAACTTACCTTTGTTAAATCTCTTTCTGCGAGGTACACTGGGCTCCACAAGGCGCCCACCCTGACGCACTTAGCTTCTTTGGGTTGGTATGGCATTAGCCGCTGACACTTCTCTTGTCGTGAGAGTGTGGTGTATGTGGCTACTAACTGTTGTCGTCTCTTTTCCTGCTTACTGCATTGGGCTGGTTAACTAAAAACTGAGCTCCTGTGCAGGGAGGCAGGGTTATAGAGGAGGCGGCGCTGTGCATTCTGGAAACAGTCAAAGCTTTGAGCCTGTTGGTGCCTCGGATCAAGATCCTACTCTACACCCCAATGTCTATCCTTGTGGAGCCCAGTGTACCTCGCAGAAAGAGATTTAACAAAGGTAAGTTCTTACCATAAATCTCGTTTTCTCCTAAGTCCACAGGATCCACAGGATAATAATGGGATATAATGAAGCAACAGTGGATTTGCACAAATCGGTCAAAGCTTTTCCGGCCTCCCAGCATGCAACGGGCCCGTCCATATATCCCCGCCTCCTGGCTCAGGCAAATCAGTTGTATTCCAAAGCTCAAGGCAGGAGCATCATAGATAGCCCTAATCAGGTGATAAGAACACACATGCACACCCTTCCGTACAAGGAGGAAGAGGTTAGTAAGTAAAAGAATCCTCAAATCAGGTGCGTCAGGGTGGGATCTCTGTGGATCCTGTGGACTTAGGAGAAATACCGTTATCAAGGGTAAGTTACCATAACGTATGTTTCTCCGGCAGGATCCACAGGTTATCCACAGGATAACAATGGGATTTCCCAAAGCCATTTAGTGGTGGGGACGCTCCTGATTGGACAGGAGAATCCTTCGCCCAAATTCAGCGCCATGAGAGGCAAAGGTATCCAAGGCATAATGTCTAATGAATGTGTTAATGGAAGACCATGTGGCCGCCTTACATATCTGTTCTGCTGAAGCACCACGTTGTGCTGCCCATGATGGACCTACCTTACGAGTTGAGTGAGCAGAGACATTAGCCGGAACAGGGAGATCAGCCTGAGAATATGCTTCTGAAATCGTCATCCGAAGCCATCTTGCCAGTGTCTGTTTATCAGCAGGCCATCCTCTCTTGTGAAATCCATAGAGAATGAAGAGAAAATCTGTCTTTCTGATGGCACTGGTACGATCCACGTAGATCCCTAATGCACGGACCACGTCCAGCGATGCATCTCCCGCAGAAAGGCCCAGTACCTAGAAAGGCGGGACTATCATTTCTTCATAAAGATGGAATTCAGACACCACCTTCGGAAGATACCCAGATCTAGTTCTGAGAACTGCTTTATCTGGATAAAAAATCAGAAATGGGGAATGACATGATAATCTGATACTCATCTAGCTGATGCCATAGCCAGTAGAAAGAGAACTTTAGCTGTCAACCATTTAAGATCCACTTTATTAAGTGGTTCAAATTGGGCAACTTGAAGGGCTTTCAGGACTAGACTTAAGTCCCAAGGCACTGTAGGAGGAACAAAAGGAGGTTGAATGCGCAGCATTCCCCGGAAAAAAGTACGCACATCCTGTAAATTGGCAATTTTCTTTTGGAATGATACAGTCAATGCCAAAACTTGCACTCTCAAGGAAACTACCTTCAAACCTTTATCCATTTCTGCCTGAAGGAATGCTAAGACCCTGGAAACTGTGAAAGACTTAGGGTCTATTTTCCATTCACTGCACCAATGAATATAGGTTTGCCATATTCTGTGATAAATGCGAGCTGAGGAAGGTTTCCTTGCTCTGATCATAGTTGGAATTACCTGTTGTGAGAATCCTCTTGACTTCAGGATAAAGGTTTTAAGAGCCACGCCGTCAAAGACAGTCGATCTAGATGTCTGTGATAACAAGGACCCTGCATCAGTAGATATGGACATTGAGGGAGCAGAAGTGGAACATCCATCGACATACTCTGCAGATCTGTGTACCAATGCCTTCTGGGCCAAACCAGAGCTATTAGTATCACGGCAACTTTCCCTTGCTATATCTTTCTCACCACTCTGGGTAATAGGGTGATTGGAGGAAACACATAAGCCAGATGAAAGTCCCATCTCACCGACAGGGCATCCACAACTCCCCCTCCAATGCATCAGCCCAGGCAGCCACTGCCTTTGCCATCCAAGCTGAAGCCATGGCTGGCCTTATGACTGCCCCAGACAGGGAAAAAATGGTTTTTAGAAAACCATCCACTCCAATCTGTGACATCATTTAATGATGTTGAAGGCAAAGGTAATGTAGATTTTCGCACTAATCGAATTACATGCATATCTACTTTAGGAGCCACCTCTCTTTTTAAACAATCCCCAGCTGGTAGAGGATAATTGGAATTCAATTTCTTAGGAATTCTAAACTTCTTATTGGGTGTAGCCCAAGCCTCTTCCATGGTTTCTGTCAGCTGATCTGACCCTGGAAACTCAGTCTTAACTGTTTTGGGACGTTTAAACACAGGTGCCTTGGTTTTTAACACAGGCTCTGCTGAATCCTCTAAGGACAGAATGGCTTTCATAGCTTTAATTAACTCAGCTATATCCACTGAGCTGAGAGCTTCCTCCTCCTCTTTGTTTGCCAAAGTAGAATTAATTGAGCTTTCATCTTCCGATGAATCCTCATCTGAATCATGTGAAGCCTGTGAGGGTGAAGATTTACTTACCACCGACTTATCAGCTTGTTTCTTTTGTGAAGCTGCTGCTGGAAGTGATACACCATAGGTGGGGAGCTGCATGTAAGTGTAACCTATCCCTGGTACAGGAGTTGGAGGAATTATCCGTTCAGCTATACTGGATAAAGTCTGTGCAAACATAGCCCAAGGTGGATCCATCTACACCTGAATCTGCCTTGTATTTTTCAATAACCCCTGGTGAAAGCTAAAACAATTTGCACACAAACCATCCTGAACCTGATCCTGAGAGGATAACACAGCTTTGCAAGACAAACATGATATGAGTGTTGGTGTTGCTGTGAGTGTACCTTCCTCACCTTTGCCGCTCTTAGACATGATAAATAATCAACACTTCCACAGTGTACTACACAATTTGTTACTGTAATCACTTTAAGCTTCTTAAAATGACATACAATCTGTCCCTACCCATGCACCAGCATTGAGGATTGGAATAAACAAAACTGACAGAAATATAGTAAAGTCAGCAATCACACTAGCAGTCAGTCACATGTTATACATTAGTATAATAAGCATTATGAGCACATCATCAACTACATTTTAAGCATGTAGAAGAACATATTACTGCATCATGTTTAAACAGATCTAACGGATTCAGACGCATTGCGAAAGAAACAATGTATACAGACTCATATGCAATAGGCACTTATCCAGTGGCGGATTCAGGGGGGGGGGCACTCAGGCCCGTGTCCCCCCTGTCGTTTGTGCCTCCGTCCCCAGTCCGTCCATCCGTCCCCGTCCCCCCCGGCACCGCACAGGGAGATGATGGGCGCCCGCTGAGATTGTGTTACCAGCGGGCGCCCATCTCCCTGCACAGCAGCAGCCGGAGGCAGGAGCTCAGTACTGAGCTCCTGCCTCCGGCGCTGTCACTGTGCGGCGTGCGCTATGGGAGAGACGTCAGTCATGACGTCTCTCTCATAGTGCTGAGGAGAGGACGCCAGGAGGAGGAGTACTGCAGCGGTCTGGAAGCGGGAACGTGGCTTGGTAAGTATGTTCCCTTTTCTCTACCTCAGTGCAGCGGGGGCATCTACTGGGGGCAAACTAGGGGGGGACATTACTACTGGGGGCATCAACAAGGGACATTACTACTGGGTGGGGGGGCATTACTACTGGGGGCATTATTACTGGGGGAGCATCTACTGGGGGCATTACTACTGGGGGGCATCAACAAGGGGCATTACTACTGGGGGCATTAAAACTGGAGGGGCATTTACTGGGGGCATTACTATTGGGGGTCATCTATTGGGGGCATTACTACTGGAGGCAGCTACTGGGGACATTTTTACTGGGGGCCATCTACTGGGGGCATTATTACTGGGGGGCATTACTACTGGGGGGTCATCTATTGGGGGTAAACTCATAGGGGGCATTACTACTGGGGGCAAACTACTGGAGGACATTATTACTGGGGGGCATCTACTGGGGGCAAACTACTGGGGGACATTATTACTGGGGGGCATCTACTGGGGGCAAACTACTGGGGGACATTATTACTGGGGGCCAACTACAAAGGGGCTAACTACTGGGGGCATACTACAGGAGAGCATTACTACTGGTGGCGTAACTACAGGGGCATTACTACTTGTGGGCTAAACTACAGGGGGGCCAAACTACTGGGGCATAACTACAGGGGCCAAACTACTGGGGGATAACTACAGGGGCCAAACTACTGGGGTCATTACTACTGGGGCTAAACTACAACGGGCATTACTACTTGGGGGCTAAACTACAGGGGGGGCCAAACTACTGGGGGCATAACTGCAGGGGCCAAACTACTGGGGGATAACTACAGGGGCCAAACTACTGGGGGCATTACTACTGGGGCTAAACTACAAGGGGGTCATAACTACAGGGGCTAAACTACAAGCAGGCAAACTACTGGAGGCATTACCACTGGGAGGCTAAACTAAAGGGGGGGTAAACTACTGTGGTCATAACTGCAGGGGCATTACCACTGGGGGCATAACTAATAGGGCGCTAAATGACTGGGGGTATTACTACAGGCAACATTACTACTGGGGGCAATACGGGCATTGCATAAGGGGCACCACTACTATGGGGTCTATATAAGGGGCACTACCAGTACAGTGGACATTGCATAATGAGCGCTACAACTGTGGGCATTGTATAAGAAGCGCCACCTCACATGCAGCGAAGCCGCATGCAAATGTTCTTGCCCCTTCCATGGTGCCCCCCCTATCATTTTCTTCTGGATCCGCCCCTGCACTTATCTTACTATTCGTACTCAAAAGGCTAGATAGAGACTTAGTGCTGTATTACCTGTACTCAGTAGAGTGGGATATAGGGAGACTCACCTATTTTCCATTACCAATCAACACGTTTGCAAATGCTGAGTGGATCCAGACACTACTAGTGTACACTAGTGATGTGCACCGGAAATTTTTCGGGTTTTGTGTTTTGGTTTTGGATTCGGTTCCGCGGCCGTGTTTTGGATTCGGACGCGTTTTGGCAAAACCTCCCTGAAAATTTTTTGTCGGATTCGGGTGTGTTTTGGATTCGGGTGTTTTTTTACAAAAAACCCCCAAAAACAGCTTAAATCATAGAATTTGGGGGTCATTTTGATCCCATAGTATTATTAACTTCAATAACCATAATTTCCACTCATTTTCAGTCTATTCTGAACACCTCACACCTCACAATATTATTTTTAGTCCTAAAATTTGCACCGAGGTCGCTGGATGACTAAGCTAAGCGATCCAAGTGGCCGACACAAACACCTGGCCCATCTAGGAGTGGCACTGCAGTGTCAGACAGGATGGCACTTCAAAAAAATAGTCCCCAAACAGCACATGATGCAAAGAAAAAAAGAGGCGCAATGAGGTCGCTGGATGACTAAGATAAGCGACCCAAGTGGCCGACACAAACATCTGGCCCATCTAGGAGTGGCACTGCAGTGTCAGACAGCATGGCACTTCAAAAAATAGTCCCCAAACAGCACATGATGCAAAGAAAAATGAAAGAAAAAAGAGGTGCAAGATGGAATTGTCCTTGGGCCCTCACACCCACCCTTACGTTGTATAAACAGGACATGCACACTTTAACGATCCCATAATTTCAGCGACAGGGTCTGCCACACAACTGTGACTGAAATGACTGGTTGGTTTTGGCCCCCACCAAAAAAGAATCAATCAATCTCTCCTTGCACAAACTGGTTCTACAGAGGCAAGATGTCCACCTCCTCCTCATTGTCCGATTCCTCACCCCTTTCACTGTGTACATCCCCCTCCTCACAGATTATTAATTCGTCCCCACTGGAATCCACCATCTCAGGTCCCAGTGTACTTTCTGGAGGCAATTGCTGGTGAATGTCTCAACGGAGGAATTGATTATAATTAATTTTGATGAACATCATCTTCTCCACATTTTCTGAAAGTAACCTCGTACGCCGATTGCTGACAAGGTGAGCGGCTGCACTGAACACTCTTTCGGAGTACACACTGGAGGGTGGGCAACTTAGGTAAAATAAAGCCAGTTTCTGCAAGGGCCTCCAAATTGCCTCTTTTTCCTGCCAGTATACGTACGGACTGTCTGACGTGCCTACTTGGATGCGGTCACTCACTGGATTATACCTCCACCATTCTTTCAATGGTGAGAGAATCATATGCAGTGACAGTAGACGACATGTCAGTAATCGTTGGCAGGTCCTTCAGTCCGGGCCAGATGTCAGCACTCGCTCCAGACTGCCCTGCATCACCGCCAGCGGGTGGGCTCGGAATTCTTAGCCTTTTCCTCGCACCCCCAGTTGCGAGAGAATGTGAAGGAGGAGCTGTTGACGGGTCACGTTCCGCTTGACTTGACAATTTTCTCACCAGCAGGTCTTTGAACCTCTGCAGACTTGTGTCTGCCGGAAAGAGAGATACAGCATAGGTTTTAAATCTAGGATCGAGCACAGTGGCCAAAATGTAGTGCTCTGATTTCAACAGATTGACCACCCATGAATCCTGGTTAAGCGAATTAAGGGCTCCATCCACGAGTCCCACATGCCTAGCGGAATCGCTCTGTTTTAGCTCCTCCTTCAATGTCTCCAGCTTCTTCTGCAAAAGCCTGATGAGGGGAATGACCTGACTCAGGCTGGCAGTGTCTGAACTGACTTCACGTGTGGCAAGTTCAAAGGGTTGCAGAACCTTGCACAACGTTAAAATCATTCTCCACTGCGCTTGAGTCAGGTGCATTCCCCCTCCTTTGCCTATATCGTGGGCAGATGTATAGGCTTGAATTGCCTTTTGCTGCTCCTCCATCCTCTGAAGCATATAGAGGGTTGAATTCCACCTCGTTACCACCTCTTGCTTCAGATGATGGCAGGGCAGGTTCAGGAGTGTTTGCTGGTGCTCCAGTCTTCGGCACGCGGTGGCTGAATGCCGAAAGTGGCCCGCAATTCTTCGGGCCACCGACAGCATCTCTTGCACGCCCCTGTCGTTTTTTAAATAATTCTGCACCACCAAATTCAATGTATGTGCAAAACATGGGACGTGCTGGAATTTGCCCAGATGTAATGCACGCACAATATTGCTGGCGTTGTCCGATGTCACAAATCCCCAGGAGAGTCCATTTGGGGTAAGCCATTCTGCGATGATGTTCCATAGTTTCCGTAAGAGTTTGTCAGCTGTGTGCCTCTTCTGGAAAGCGGTGATACAAAGCGTAGCCTGCCTAGGAACGAGTTGGTGTTTGCGAGATGCTGCTACTGGTGCCGCTGTTCTTGCTGCGGGAGGCAATACATCTACCCAGTGGGCTGTCACAGTCATATAGTCCTGAGTCTGCCCTGCTCCACTTGTCCACATGTCCGTGGTTAAGTGGACATTGGGTACAACTGCATTTTTTAGGACACTGGTGACACTTTTTCTGAGGTCTGTGTACATTTTCGGTATCACCTGCCTAGAGAAATGGAACCTAGATGGTATTTGGCACTGGGGACACAGTATCTCAATCAAGTCTGTAGTTGCCTGTGAATTAACGGTGGATAACGGAAACACGTTTCTCACCGCCCAGGCTGCCAAGGCCTGAGTTATCCGCTTTGCAGCAGGATGACTGCTGTGATATTTCATCTTCCTCGCAAAGGACTGTTGGACAGTCAATTGCTTACTGGAAGTAGTACAAGTGGTCTTCCGACTTCCCCTCTGGGATGACGATTGACTCCCAGCAGCAACAACAGCAGCGCCAGCAGCAGGAGGCGTTACACTCAAGGATGCATCGGAGGAATCCCAGGCAGGAGAGGACTCGTCAGACTTGACAGTGACATGGCCTGCAGGACTATTGGCTTTCCTGTGTAAGGAGGAAATTGACAATGAGGGAGTTGGTGGTGTGGTTTGCAGGAGCTTGGTTACAAGAGGAAGGGATTTAGTGGTCAGTGGACTACTTCCGCTGTCATCCAAAGTTTTTGAACTTGTCACTGACTTATGATGAATGCGCTGCAGGTGACGTATAAGGGAGGATGTTCCGAGGTGGTTAACGTCCTTACCCCTACTTATTACAGATTGACAAAGGCAACACACGGCTTGACACCTGTTGTCCGCATTTGTGTTAAAATAATTCCACACCGAAGAGGTGATTTTTTTAGTAATTTGACCAGGCATGTCAATGGCCATATTCGTCCCACGGACAACAGGTGTCTCCCCGGGTGCCTGACTTAAACAAACCACCTCACCATCAGAATCCTCCTTGTCAATTTCCTCCTCAGCGCCAGCAACACCCATATCCTCATCCTGGTGTACTTCAACAGTGACATCTTCAATTTGACTATCAGGAACTGGACTGCGGGTGCTCCTTCCAGCACTTGCAGGGGGCGTGCAAATGGTGGAAGGCGCCACCTCTTCCCGTCCAGTGTTGGGAAGGTCAGGCATCGCAGCCGACACAATTGGACTCTCCTTGGGGATTTGTGATTTAGAAGAACGCACAGTTCTTTGCTGTGCTTTTGCCAGCTTAAGTCTTTTCATTTTTCTAGCGAGAGGATGAGTGCTTCCATCCTCATGTGAAGCTGAACCACTAGCCATGAACATAGGCCAGGGCATCAGCCGTTTCTTGCCACTCCGTGTCGTAAATGGCATATTGGCAAATTTACGCTTCTCCTCAGACGCTTTTAATTTTGATTTTTGGGTCATTTTACTGAACTTTTGTGTTTTGGATTTTACATGCTCTCTACTATGACATTGGGCATCGGCCTTGGCAGACGACGTTGATGGCATTTCATCGTCTCGGCCATGACTAGTGGCAGCAGCTTCAGCATGAGGTGGAAGTGGATCTTGATCTTTCCCTATTTTACCCTCCACATTTTTGTTCTCCATTTTTTAATGTGTGGAATTATATGCCAGTATCAATAGCAATGGCCTACTACTATATATACTGCGCACAACTGAAATGCACCACAGGTATGGATGGATAGTATACTTGACGACACAGAGGTAGGTAGAGCAGTGGCCTTCTGTACCGTAATGCTATATATTATATACTGGTGGTCAGCAAACTGTGCAAAACTTAAATGCACCACAGGTATGGATGGATAGTATACTTGACGACACAGAGGCAGGTAGAGCAGTGGCCTACTGTACCGTACTGCTATATATTATATACTGGTGGTCAGCAAACTGTGCAAAACTTAAATGCACCACAGGTATGGATGGATAGTATACTTGACGACACAGAGGTAGGTAGAGCAGTGGCCTACTGTACCGTACTGCTATATATTATATACTGGTGGTCAGCAAACTGTGCAAAACTTAAATGCACCACAGGTATGGATGGATACTATACTTGACGACACAGAGGTAGGTAGAGCAGTGGCCTACTGTACCGTACTGCTATATATTATATACTGGTGGTCAGCAAACTGTGCGAAACTTAAATGCACCACAGGTATTGATGGATAGTATACTTGACGACACAGAGGTAGGTAGAGCAGTGGCCTTCTGTACCGTACTCCTATATATTATATACTGGTGGTCAGCAAAATTATGCACTGTACTCCTACTATATACTACAATGCAGCACAGATATGGACCGTTTTTCAGGCAGAGAACGTATAATACTGGTGGTCACTGGTCAGCAAAACTCTGCAATGTACTCCTCCTATATAATATACTGCTGGTCCCCAGTCCCCACAATAAAGCAGTGTGAGCACAGATATATGCAGCACACTGAGCACAGATATGGAGCATTTTTCAGGCAGAAAACGTATAATACTGGTGGTCACTGGTCAGCAAAACTCTGCACTGTACTCCTCCTATATAATATACTGCTGGTTCCCAGTCCCCACAATAAAGCAGTGTTAGCACAGATATATGCAGCACACTGAGCACAGATATGGAGCATTTTTCAGGCAGACAACGTATAATACTGGTGGTCACTGGTCAGAAAAACTCTGCACTGTACTCCTCCTATATAATATACTGGTGGTCCCCAGTACCCACAATAAAGCAGTGTGAGCACAGATATATGCAGCACACTGAGCACAGATATGGAGTGTTTTTCAGGCAGACAACGTGTAATACTGGTGGTCACTGGTCAGCAAAACTCTGCACTGTACTCCTTCTATATAATACTGCTGGTCCCCAGTCCCCACAATAAAGCAGTGTGAGCACAAATATATGCAGCACACTGAGCACAGATATGGAGTGTTTTTCAGGCAGACAACATATAATACTGGGGGTCACTGGTCAGCAAAACTCTGCACTGTACTCCTCCTATAATACTGCTGGTCCCCAGAATAAAGATATGCAGCCCCCTGAAACAAAGTGAGAGGACGCCAGCCACGTCCTCTCACTATCATTTCCAATGCACGAGTGAAAAATGGCGGCGACGCGCGGCTCCTTATATAGAATCCGAATCTCGCGAGAATCCGACAGCGGGATGATGACGTTCGGGCGCGCTCGGGTTAACCGAGCCATACGGGAGAATCCGAGTATGCCTCGGACCCATGTAAAATGGGTAAAGTTCGGGGGGGTTCGGTTTCCGAGGAACCGAACCCGCTCATCTCTAGTGTACACTTCCGCTCCATGAACCTATAGTGAACACAGACGCTCAGTGAACACAGACGCACCAGTCACACAGCCGCCTATGCTGTGATTGGGTCCCCTTCGTGTACAGTGTCTGAGACGGAAGCAGGATACAGTTCATGACGGGAGACTCAGAGGAAACTGGTCATGAACTGGGGGAAGGGGCGACAAGGAGAGCGTCTGACTCCCCACTGCTGACATCAACCCTAGGGATCGCGGCCTCAAACTATTCCTGGAGCCTCTGATCCCTAAGGTCAAGCGCTGGTGCACTCAGGGTGGCAGCTGCATCAGCGACTGTTTGGTCGTCTCCTCCCAAAACAGTGCGGCTGTGTCCGTATTCCCCTACTAAGCGAAACCGATGCCTTACCTTCTCCCCGTGCTCCGGCCACAGCCTGGTAACGTCTGCTGGACCTGCTAGTATATCCGACACAGAAGCCTGCCAAAACAGCACTGTACTCATGGGTAAGCATTGTCGCGACCCGGCGGAGAGTTGTTGGAGCGACTCTTTCTAAGGTACTTATAAGACGCTCTTTATGAAAGATCACTCAAGAAAAAATAGTAAGACTATAAAAATAAAATAAGAAAGCTTAGGGCTGCTAAAAACCAGCAGCCCTCTGACCATGGTCCGGCTCCTTAAAAGTAATGCTCAAAGAAAAAAATATTTAATTACAAACAGTACTTAGGAAGTAGAGATGACATTGGATACAGAGTAATTATATGTCTAAAAGATACAACACATTAGGAGGGCTTAATCAAAACTATCAACCAGCCTTCGGTTCAGCAAATTGGGAAAACTTAACTTTTTTTTTTTCTTTAAAAAAGTGTTTTCAAATATAGAAAACTATATTTAAGCAAATTACACACTACTAACCAAAGTAATTAAATATATTTAATGTTAATTTCTTCTTCTGAATAAGTGTCCCTTTGTACCAAATTCTATTCTTTGTTTTCTTGATGAGATTTCCATCCCCCAGTTGCCTAGATGAAGAACAATAAATGTTTTATTGGCATTAAGAATTTACATGGATTAGTGTGTAGATAAAAAGCAATCGCTTATTCATTTCTCTCCGTTCCTCTCACTCTTATTTATTTGTTTCGTCGCACATTCATTTCTTCACAGTGAAAATGTCAACTATTTTTCAAAGTCAATTACACTCCTTTTATATTTCTAGCTGTGGCCATTTGTAGAAGGAAAATAAAATTGCGTACTAAATAAGTTCGGATAATGGAATTCAGAATACAATTACTGTGAATTCTGAATCTGAATAGTTCTGTCAGTAATGTCAGCATGTACTGTGAATTAAATTGGGGTTTGCTTGAACATAATTTCACTAATAGCATAAGGGCAAGAGGGCAATTATTTAGGTTCATACAGTGTCGGTCTGGGAATATTGATCACAGACTCCCAGTGAGGAAAGTCACAGACTAAACAACACTGATATGTTTAGTTATATAGTAAGAATTGTGCACTTGCGGTTCTTCTTTTATATGATTCATTCAGTTGCTCCTTCTTTCTTCCTAAAATGCGTGTGTAATCTACTGGTCTATTTCATGTTATCCATCTGGTATTTATCTTACTGTTATGAATGTCCAGTATTACATCCTGTAATGCAATATTATTCCAATGGTCCTGGGAAAGCTTTGAGATGCACTTTGAATACAGGGTCTAATTCTGATGGGGTTGGAGGTGGAATTGCTGCTGCTCACTTGGAAGTAGCAGCGATGCACTAGTATGGTAATGCAGCAGGGCATCCGGACAATAGGTCAACACCAAATGGTCAACGTGCGTATGGTCGACGTGGAAATAGTTGCCAGATGAAAAGGTCAACATGATTTTTTTTAATATTTTTAATTTTCAGTACTTTTTCATACTTTACCATCCAAGTGGACTAAAAATAAGGATAGTAACCTGTGTGAGGCACCTTGCCCGAAGCATGGCGAGCGAAACGGTGCACTAATTGGGGGTCCACGTGCTAAAAGGAACATGTTGACACTAAATAAAAAAAATAAAAAAACGTCAATCTTTTCATGTGCTGGCCCTTCGACCTTGTTGACCTTTTGACCATGTCAACCTTTTGACTGTTGACCCTTTGACCCATAACCATGCAGCAGGAGGCGTCTGATATAAGTAGACTCATGTTTGCATTAGTGATCTGTGCTGCATTCTAAGATGCAGCATCGGATCACCTGCGACAACATCGCCCATGGAGTCAACAAGCTGGCCACCACAGCTCTGACCAAGACATCCTGGCCTCAACACTCCACCAAAACGGTGGCAACACGCCTCAAATTTGAGAAGATGAGGCCATCTCCAACCCCTTGATATGTCTTGACATCTGCAGCCGTAGTGAATCCAACAAGGCAGAACATCGGTACTCAGCATCATGCCACAGATCTTTAAGGACTGTTAAACAGTAGCACTAACTGGCAGGACTGCACAACTACTGGTGGTGTGCATACTATAGGCGGAGGGGAGGTCTGAGCATAGCGCATGCTCAGCATTACCAGCGCTATCAGCGCTAATACAAGGTCCACGGCAACAATCATCTTCCGTACAAAACATCTGATACCCTAACCTACCACAATCCAGCTTATTATAACTAGAGATGAACAGTTCATATTCTGAGGAATCCAAACTGCTCCGAACAAGGGAATCAGAGCGCCATTTCCCGGAGATAGCAGCATGCCGAAGATTGCTGTGTATACTCTGCAATTTTGTGTAAATAAAATATCAATTGTGGGGACATTTTTAGTACAGTAGCATACTATATACTATAATATATTATATTGTTTATTTAGATGACATGTAGGGGATGAACTGCTGTGTCCAGTCAGACAGAGTCTCACAACCATTGGCGTATCTATACTGGGTGCAATGGGTGTGGTGCACATGGGCCCCTGGGTCCAGAGGGGGCCACACCACACCCATTGCACCCATTTTAATACTTACCTTTCAGGAGTCCAGCGCCGGGAGCTGCAATCGTGGCAGAAATCGCCACCAAAATGGCCGCCGCGCATGCACGGTAGCCAAATTGGTCTCCGAGTCATGGCGGGCACCATGTTTCCGGAGACCTGAGCCTGTGCAGGAGACTCCGGCACAGTGCCGGAGTCTACAGCACTGTGCAGAGGAGGGGGCCCACCCGGAGGTGCACACAGGCCCCCCTCCTCTGTAGAAACGCCCCTGCTCACAACGATCATGTACTTAGGGGGTACACTGTGTTGACTCTGCTGTGTGGTAACTTAAGTTATAGTTCTATAACTGTGATGTGTCCACTCCAGAGACTCAGAGTCTCACAAGAAAGTGAGACTCTGAGTACCCTAGTGCACTTTCCCTAGTGCGCTTTCCTCACATGCATTTAACCCTGTGATTTATGCAGTTTGAAAGGAGCTGCAAGTTCTATCAAATATATCATTAATTAATTTTTATTGTTTCATTTGTACTATTTGGTGCGCTTTACCAAAGTGCGCTTTCCCCACGTGCATCTAACCCTGCCATTTATGCAGTTTGAAAGGAGCTGCAAGTTTTATAAAAATATATTGTTAATTTCTATTGTTTGTTGGTACTA
Source organism: Pseudophryne corroboree (assembly GCF_028390025.1). Lineage (NCBI taxonomy): Eukaryota > Metazoa > Chordata > Amphibia > Anura > Myobatrachidae > Pseudophryne > Pseudophryne corroboree. The sequence continues at coordinate 202,277,346 of NC_086452.1, read as the reverse complement.
TTTGGTGCACTGTACCCTAGTGTGCTTTCCTCACGTGCAACTAACCCTGTGATTCATTAAGTTTAATAGGAGCTGCGAGTTATATAAAAATATATTGTTAGTTTCTAATGTTTTTTTGTACTATTTGGTGCACTGTACCCTAGTGTGCTTTCCTCAGGTGCATCTAACTCTGTGATTCACACACTTAAAATGGATAACAATCAGTTTAGAGAACACCAACCTGCTGCCACCAGTCATGATGATGACGATAGTCCAGCATTTACTAAAGTCGATGCTGAAGGACATAGTGGACCTAAGTCAGGGCATCTAAAACCGAAATCTCAATATACAATAGTAAAGAGAAAAACATCTCTTATAAAGGGAAGGTTTGGTGCAGAAAAACATAAAATTGCCAACATGCCATTCACCACGCAGTGGCAAAGAAAGGCCCAGGCCTTGGCCTTTATTTCTGAGTGGTGGTTTTGCACCTGTCAGTGAGGCATCTTCTTCTGCCTCTCATGATTCCTCACACTCTGAGTCTAGAAGAGGTGTAAAAAAACTGAAAACCACTAAGGCAGTAGAGCAAACTGTGCAATCAGAAACAGAAATGTCAGAAATACCTGAGGAGAGTATGGGTGGTCTTCAGGTTGCTGGCGGCCAGTCTCCTGGCGACCACCATACCGGCACCGGAATCCCGACAGCCGGCATACCAATATCTTTTCTCCCTCTTGGGGATCCACGACACCTCTGGAGGGAGAATAGAGAGCGTGGCACGCCACCGTACCCGCAGCGAGCCCGCAAGGGGCTCATTTGCGCTCACCCTGCTGTCGGTATGCCGGCGTTCTGGATTCTGGCGCTGGTATGCTTGTCGCCCGGACACCGACCGCCGGCAAACCATACTACACCCGGAGAGTATAAGTGAGTCTAAGTGCTCTGTGTGAGTCTGACCTTTCAGATACAGTACTCGCAGAGAAACCACCTTCCACCATTATTGCTCCCTCTGCATATGTGGGGATGAGCAGCGTAAGTGTTGCTGATGACATAGAAATTGAGGATGCCACTGTGGAATTGCAAGAGGATGAGAGGGAGATTTGTGTAGCTGACGCTGGCACTAATGAGGATGTTGAGGATAAGGGTGTTGTTTGTGTTAGTCAGGCACCAGTGGAAGCATTTTTTGGCCATGATAAGAAGGCCATTGTCATGCATGGGCATAGGACCAACAAATCCACCTCAGATGTGTGAAATAATTTTTACCCAAATCCTGACAACTTTTGTCAAGCCATTTGTAGCCTTTGTGGAACCACAGTAAGTAGAGGTAGGGATGTTAAGCATTTAGGAACCTCCACCCTATTACGTCATATGCAGCGAGTTCATGAAAAACATTTTATAACATCCACAACTGGTGCTAAAAAAAAACAGCACGCAGTCCAGCATCAGCTAGCTCCCTTCTCGCTACTAGATCCCAGCACCTGCAATCCCCACCACCAACATCATTATTCTCAATATTCTCATTAATAATCAGAGATAGTCCTGCAACCAATTTGTCAACACTAGGTGACTCCTCTTCTGTCCAGGATTCCTCAGAAGAATCCTTGAGAGCTAGGCCTGCTGCTGCTGCTGAGGGTGGATCTTCATCCCAGAAGTGGATGAAGAAGACTGCTAGTAGTTATTCCACAAAACCATTTACTGTTAAACAATCCTTTGCAAGGGGGAGTAAGTATGACGGGATCAGTATGATTTACCTACAATCATAATCCCGACAGTCAAAATACCGTCAACAATTGACCAATGGTCAAATACAGACATGGTCAAAATACTGACATGGTCAAAATACCGGCATTTAAAATGTCAGCAGAGTTAAAAGTTGATACAAGTTTTTCAAACTTGATTTGGTGTGTATGTTGACATATGTTGACATGGACACTGTATAAGTGTATCACTGCGCTCACCATGCTTCGGGCACTATTATATTCCCCCTCCACGTCCACTGGGATGGTAAAGTATGAACATGTCGGTTTCAATTAAAAAATCATGAAAAACTCATGTTGATTTTTTGACCTGTTGACATTTTAAATGTCGATATTTTGACCTTGTCGGTATTTTGACCATTGGTCAATGGTTGTCGGGATTTTGACCATCGGGATTTTGATTGCAGGTAAATTGACTGCATCCCAGTATCACAGTTCTCACTCAGTCGCACAACGGATCACTGATACCATGACTGCTATGCTACTGTAGTATTAGATTTGCGTCCAACATCTGCCATTAATGCAGTGGGTTTTACACAGTTAATTGAGGTCCTGTGTCCCTGGTACCAAGTTCCATTTTGGTTCCATTTTAGCCAAAAAGCCATTCCTCAGCTGTACCAGGACGTTAAAAGAAATCTAATTATTGGCCTACGAAATGCCATTATACCCACTGTCCCCTTATCCACAGATTTGTGGACAAGCGGTATAGTTTTTAATGGTTTTAATTTCTTGGGCACATTTATTATATTTACAAATAAAAGAAAATTCTCTATATTTAGTATTTTCTTCCATCTGCAAATGTTTTTTTTTAACAGTTATATGTTTAATAGTATAAATAGAATGTTTTTATCTGGAAAAATATTTTTTTCTGCTTATCCATATTATAAACGTCCAAATATGCTTTCTGTAATTTTGAATCAGGGTAATCTCTGCTTTTCAGTGATTCTATTAGTTCTTTAGCTTGTATAGTAAAGGTCTCAATATTAGTGCAGTTTCTTCTAAGTTGCATCAGTTGTCTTTTGGGAATATTGTTCTTCCAAGGTAGGGGTAGGTGGTATGAACTTTTTTTAATGTAATTATGAATGAGTACTAACTGGTTTCACATAATTAGATGTTATAATCTGATTATTAATTATTTCAAGTGTCAAGTCCAGGAAAACCACCTGATTCCTGCTATAAGTGGAGGTGAAGGATAAATTATAAATATTAGAATTCAAACTGGTTACAAAGGAATTGGCCAAAAAGTGAATCCCCATTCCAAATTATAAATAAATCATCTTTTTAATGGCCATAGAAGATCAGGAATGCCTCCCAGCTGCTTGTCCACACATGGGTATCTTCAAAGTCACCCATGTATAGGTTAGCATAACTGGGGGCGAACCTGGTCCCCATGGCCATTCCCATAACCTGCAAATAATATTGGTCAAAAAAAGAATAATTATGTTAGAGGATAAAGAAAAGACAGTGTAAAAGAAAAGATCTGTGGTCCACACTGAGATCTCCATCTGAGAGTAGATGTTTGCAAATAGCATCATGACCTGCAGAATTGTGAATGTGTGTATACAGAGCCTGTACATCCAGAGTTAGAAAGGCATATGAACCTTGCCACTGTATAGATTATATTTTGGTAAGAAAATCAGTTGTGTCTCTAAGATATGATCTCAGTGTGGAAACATGAGGTTGAAGGAAAGTGTCAACGTAATAGGATAAATTAGAAGTTAGGGAATTAATGCAAGAGATGATAGGGCGACCAGGTGGTGACGTGAGGGATTTGTGAAGTTTAGGTAAAAAATTAAATTTGGGTGTGACGGGATAGTGAGGGAGCAGGAATCGGGGTTCCTCCCTGGACAAGACACCTGTTGAAATTGCTGAATCAAGTAAGCATCCCAGTTCTTTTAAAAAGATAGATGTGGGATCATTATCAAGTATTTGGTAAACTCTAGTACAGAGGTTCCCAAACTGTGTGCCGTGGCTCCCTGGGGTGCCTCGGGACACTTGCAGGGGTGCCCTGGGTTGGTGGTCCAGGACCAATTCAAATTATTCATGGTCAATATAATAGGCAAAACCAGTGCTGGTGGCTGCCAGTCATAAAATGTGGTGACAAACAGAAGCAAATCTTGTCCCTCACCGCACAACTGACCCTAAGGATGACATATAAATGCGATCTACTTAATGTAATATTTCTCTCTAAATTTCTCAATAAGAAATGTTTGCCCTAGAGGTGCCGTGAGAAAAATTCTGATATTCTAGGGCGCCGTGATTCAAAAAAGTTTGGAAGCCACTGCTCTAGTACCTCCCAATTGATTAAGAGCCTCTTTAGTATAATATGAGTGATCCAAAATTATCATCTTCTTTAAAGATTAATGATTTGTCTTGTGTTAGTGTTTTAAGTGCTCTCTGTTCTTGTTTTGTAAGATTTGAAATTGTTCCAAGTTTACTCTGATTACGTTCTACCATTTCTTTAAACTCATATAGGGTTAATCTGTAGAATGCTTCTATACTATTGCTCTTGGCTGAATTAGGGAAAAATTCCGATCTACATTTAAATTTACTTGATTCTCTATTCACATAAGGAAGTCTGTATTGTTGACGCACTTAGAGAGTATGAATTTATTCTAACATATAACCTTTATTCGATATACATTAAAATAAGGTTGGCTATTTGTCCTGAGCTACCGTGAAACATAAGAGTTAAAATCACAATACTAACAAATACGTGAAAAGAATAGAAAAATGTGTGAATAAAGAGTTAAAAACGTGTCCACATGTGTTTCTCGTCTAATTCCTGGAAGTTATTGTAATGACTTGTGTATTGATTATCTTTATCCAATATAACGAGGGTTTATCACAAGTTAGTGGTATTTAAAACCCACTATGCTGTATTAATAATTCAAACAGACAAACTTCATGTGTGTGTATCCTTCACTCCATGGAGGTTATCAACTAAAGGATACTCTCCAGATGCCGAGACTATAGATTCAAATATATGTACATATATCATCCGATTGCATGTAGGAGGTTATCTTCAATTATATATAGTTGATGTAATCTCAATTTCCCTATAATCAGAGTCACGGGTCTCTATCGAAATAGAAATCTCTATATATCAGGAGTCCTTCACACTAACTACCTATACCAATACAGAGTATATATTAATATACAGATATTTATGTTAAATAGGGTGACAAATAATAGTCTTCAAGAATAAGGAGACTGGATTAAGCTGCAGCCTAATCCACACTAGCTGCTTGGACAGCTGGAGGTGTGTTATTAACCTCAGACACTGAGCGAGTAGCTACAAATCTCAGCAGCAGTTGCAACTGTATATGATTGTAACATATTTAGAGAATCAAGGAGCTGAGATGGGATCAACATAATATTGCTACATAGAAGTGAATTGGCAACTTTGAGAAGCCAGAAGCAGTGATATACTTTAACTTAACATACTGAACATAATACACTGTAGCATTTTACTGGCAACACATAGGAGCCAGGGGACAGCTATATATTTCAAAAGATCAGTGAAGTAGCTACTAGCAATAAAGGCTATGTTAAAACCATTAACCTTATAACATATATGATTATCAATGTCATAGCTATGTGACTGGGACACAAGTGACAGCTGAAATATATGACATTATGATACATATCTTTTGAGATACTTACAAAGGTCTCCTTATACAGTGGTTATCTTATATATTAGGATTTTGGATAGATGTAATAAATTTACTAGAAACGATAGATTAATTTCCCTATATCAGAGATAGTTTGAGTGCAATCATGTATATGCATCACACTATATGAATATTAAAAACACTATACCTGCCAATCATCATTTCATCTATATTAGCTTATATATAAAAAAAATAGGAATTATTCCTTAAAAGCTACCATTATCAATATATATGTGGGCTACTTTATACTAAGAGCTTGGATTGCTATTTACTTGAAGATATATGTAATAATTCTTAGGATTATTATAGACGCATAAGAAATAAGTTGCGCCTATAGGGAGATTGCTTTCTAGAAAATTGGGGCTGCTATACCTCTAATATAAGCAATTTCCTAGAAAATTGGGGCTGCTAAACCCCTAAATATAATTGGGGCCAACATACCCCTAAAATATCAGCAATCCCTTATAAAATTGGGGCTGCCATACCCCTAATGTACGTTGGTTGTCTCCTATAAATTGGGTTACTATACCCTTAATATAAGCAATTTCCTAGAAAAGTGGGACTGCCAAACCCCTAAATATAATTGGGGCCACAATACCCCTAAATATCAGCAATCCCTTATAAAATTGGGGCTGCCATACCCCTAATGTACGTTGGCTGCCTCCCACGAAGTGGATATTACTATAACCTTTAAAGTAACCCAGGTTACATATATAATATACTCTGTATTGGTATAGGTAGTTAGTGTGAAGGACTCCTGATATATAGAGATTTCTATTTCGATAGAGACCCGTGACTCTGATTATAGGGAAATTGAGATTACATCAACTATATATAATTGAAGATAACCTCCTACGTGCAATCGGATGATATATGTACATATATTTGAATCTATAGTCTCCGCATCTGGAGAGTATCCATTAGCTGATAACCTCCATGGAGTGAAGGATACACACACATGAAGTTTGTCTGTTTGAATTATTAATACAGCATAGTGGGTTTTAAATACCACTAACTTGTGATAAACCCTCGTTATATTGGATAAAGATAATCAATACACAAGTCATTACAATAACTTCCAGGAATTAGACGAGAAACACATGTGGACACGTTTTTAACTCTTTATTCACACATTTTTCTATTCTTTTCACGTATTTGTTAGTATTGTGATTTTAACTCTTATGTTTCACGGTAGCTCAGGACAAATATCCAACCTTATTTTAATGTATATCGAATAAAGGTTATATTTTAGAATAAATTCATACTCTCTAAGTGCGTCAACAATACAGACTTCCTTCTGTTTTTTCCTCTCACACTCTTGCTTCAGTGCACTGTAGTTGACAGCACCCCCTGAATATATATTGAACAATATTTGTGATACAATATTAGGGGTTCACCAAGTGAGTGGATGGTGATGAACCACATACACTCACAGAAAATACAATAAATAATATATTACGAGTGTGCAGATACCCAATTTCTGCTTCTCTATTCACATCAAAGATTTTTTTCTGTCGCAAGAGGTATCTCAACATTAGTATGATTCTCCTCCCACATACTTCTAATGTTGAGAGCATAAAAAATCAGAGGTGAATCTCACCCCAACTCCTGGCGCAAATTGAAAGTATATAATTAAAAATTAGACATCAGCTGCACATAATAGAGGATTAGCAAAATCCCCAAGAAGCAATGAATAATAAAAAAGGAAATATTATAATGCGCTTGATGTACTGTGTAAATAAATCATATATATTTAATATATGTTTGTGTCTGCTTTTACTCAAAATTAGCACACATAGAACTGGCTTCAAATATAGAAATTTACTTCAATTAATATATTACAATAATACCACACTTAAATACCATATGATTCAAGAAATAACTTGATATACTCCAACCACACTGATTAAAAGCACTAAATGTCCTTTTTCACTGTAAAATAAATAGCAACAGTTTATCTCTTGTAATGATAAACAGACACGTCCGATCTGTTACATAGGATGTATCAAACTGCAACAAAAATGCTGAATGCCTGTAAGGAAATATAGTGTCTCTCCGGTCCTCCTGCTACTGGCGTCCCAGTGCAGAGGAACAATGCTGTGTTATAATTATAAACAGCTCATGATTGCAGCATCCAATGAACCAAAAAACAACTAAGTATTATAGAGAAATATAATTGGGTGCGCTATCAACAGCAGCCAGTAAGGAAATGGTAAGTTTCCCGAAGGTTATCAGTCGAAAAAAATGAGAAGATACCAGCGCTGGCTGTTTAAGAAAAAAATGAGAATTGCTTGTTAAAAATACCAAATTTAATATAATTACACATTAAAAATTCACAAATAAAAAAATCATATAAAAATTCCCATATCAAACAGTGCTGTTCACTTGTTATTCAACAATCTAATTAATGTTCCATAAAAACTGGCTAGGATTCTCTCATCGATTGAATAATGTCTCTGAGATAAGCAGCAATAATACCAGTTTAGGTTTGTAATATCCCAATGCAATTCGGTCATAGAGCTGTTACCGCTAGCCCAGATGCAGATTGTCGTCCCCTTGTTATCAGCTGGAAAGTATCTCCTTTAGATGCTGAGAGGGTAGGATTGACAAGGAATTGATGAGAAATAGAACAGCCAGGTACACAGGGCCTGATCAACCAATAGGCTGATTAGGCTGCAGCCTGGAGCGCTGGGTCCTGGGGGAGCGCAGTGCCAGCACAATAGATTAATTAGGTTAATTTTTGTCTTTTTATCACTGTGCGATCCTGCGACAGTGCACCAGCACCGTAATTGTCTGCGCCACTCACTGCTGCAGACAGTCTGTAGTGCAGTGATGCCTGATTCAGTCATCATCACTACTGAGCACTGCCTGAGCTGCAGTGTCTTCCACGTCTGGCCCCTCCTCACTCTGTCCTGCTTATGCTGCCTCGTGATGACAGAGAATCTGACAATGTGCAGTAGACATTCCATTCCAGGAGGAGAGGGCCGTCAGGGTGCCATTTTCAGCAGCAGAGAGCGGTGCCTCACAGGGCCTGATCAACATAGACTAAATGCCTATCAGTCTCGGGACACACATACCAGGTCCATCTGAAAGCGGCTGTGTCACAGTCCTGACTCCAATTCTTTAGGTACCATTTATTATTATAGGAACCCAGGGTGGGAGCTGTATGGTCTGGGACATTTTATTGGGGGAGGGTAGGGGAGCTGGACATTATTATTACTGGGGAAGTGGGGGCTATCTGGTGCATCGTATTATGGGGGGGAGAAGAGGAGTAACTGGGATCATATACTGGGGACTGTCTGGAACAATATTATCATGGAGTAGGCATCTGGTAGCATAGGGAGGTCTGACTGGAGCATATTACTATAGGGGTTCTGAAGCATATAATAGGGGAGGGGGTAATCTGGGGGAGTTGGGGGGAAGCATAGATTTACTGGGGGGGCTGGTGTGTGTGGTGCATAGTATTATGAATGCGGGGGTCCGGAGCATAATTTACCTGAAGGGGATGGTGTTGATCATATAATTATGGGTAGTGGGTTTGGAATATTTTTTTTCTGAGGTGTTATGGATCACATTATTACAGGAGTTATGTTTAAAGTACTGTATTTAATGATGGGGGTTGCCTGGAGAATATTATGATGAAGAAAGTGTCTGAAGAAGCCTTTTATTGTGAATGTGTGTGCATGTACATGTGGTAGGGAATATATATTGGAAGCTCCTCTGTGGCAGGGACTGACGTGAATGGATAAATATTCTTTGTAAAAGCACTGCAAGAAATAAGAGCTTGATGTAAACTGTTGATGTAAACGGTAAGTTTGATGACTATATTTAATGTATCCTTTCATATTATTGTCATTAGTCTGTTTCTGTAGAACACAGGTTCTCAAACTCGGTCCTCAGGACCCCACACAGGGCATGTTTTGCAGGTATCCTCACAGAATCACAAGTGAAATAATTGGCTTCATCTGTGGACCTTTAAAAATGTGTCAGTGAGTATTTAATACACCTGTGCACTTGCTGGGTTACCTGCAAAACATGCACTGTGTGGGGTCCTGAGGACTGAGTTTGAGAACCACTGCTGTAGAATAAAAAAAAAATTGTATCAGCAAACAATAATTGAATCTGTGGTAAATTTTAACACATAATTACAGAGTTTTAGCTGAATAGGAGCAAAAAATTTGGTGGGGGTGGGAAACTGGGGGAGGGCACTTCTGTATTAGCCTAGGGCAGCTGGAACCCTTAATCAGCTTTCCCGAAGCCGACAGGCTGGTGCACTCGTGGTGTCACAAATACCGAGATCCGGTCTGATACAGAAGTCCGGAGGGTGCAAGCGGTGTGGCAATGAGATGGAAGGCAGCAACCTGTAGGTCTTGCAGCAAGACGGAATCCACTCAGGAAGTGAGGTTGGACTAAGATCTCTGGAAGTTACATCAGCTGCTGGGATGAGCTTTGAAGCACAGAACTGCAAAGGGACTAGGACACAGCTCCTTAAGGTAGACGATGCACTAGCACTTGCTGCCTGAGCAGAGGCAAGCAAAATACCCCCTGATGCCTCCTGGTTGGCCAGTGGCAGCAGCAGCGGTCAGCAGATGATTGAAGCAACCAAGTCTCCTGAGGAAAATCCAAAATGGTAGCTGGGGCACTTACAGTTTTCAAAACGGATCCCCTTCTGAGTACAGAGACCGCTGACAGCCACTCTTGCCCATCATCAGTACCCCATGCCACCTCCAGATGGCCCCCGCCAGAGCGCACGAACCAGTAAGTCCAGACACGGGAGTGTCCCTGCAACCTGAACCGTGACATTACCCCCCATTTTTTGGGTGGCCCCAGGACACCATCTTGGTTTATCTGGATTCTCAGCATGGAATTTTTTTATCAAACCAGGAGCCTGGATGTCAAAATAATCCTCCCACGAACTTTCCTCTGGGCCATAGCAAATGCAGAAAATACTGAAGACAGCCATACCGAAGTCGGGAATTAAGGACCTTCTTCACGTCAAACTCAGTTCCACAATTTTTGTGCACCCAAAGGGGACGAGGCAGTGTCCTCTGAAACTGATTCAACATTAAAGGCTTTAGCAAGGAAACATGAAAAGAAACATGAAAAGAGGATGGGATCTTTAGAAATGATGGAAGTTGCAATCTGTACGATAATGGTTGATGACTTTTATAACAGAATAAGGACCAATAAAATATGGGACAAACTTCATTGATTGCACACAAAGCTGCAAGTTACATGTGAACAACCATAATTATAGATTCTCATGAACTTTCTTCAAGATTCTAGAAAAGTAATCCAAAGAACAAATTACCGCAGGAATATCCAAAGGAGGAATTAACTGGAACTCCGGAGGATGGGGTGTTGACCATAGGTAAAAAAGAATGGAGAAACCTCAGAGGAGGAGTGGTATGTGTTGTTATGGGCAAATTCTGCCCACGGTAGGTAGTCAACCCAGTCATCCTGAGAAGAATTAATATTTAACCGAAGAAAGGTTTCTAGGTCCTGGTTGAACCTTTCCATACTTCCGTTTGTTTGGGGATGATAGACAGTGGAGTAACTGAGTTGAATTTGAAGGGAACTGCAAAGTTCCCTCCAAAACTTTGCTACAAATTGCACTCCCCTGTCTGATACAATTTCAACTGGAAGACCATATAATCTGAAAACTTCTTTGATGAAGAGCTGGGCCACTCTGAAGCTGATGGTAATCACTTTAATGGTACGAAGTGGGCCAGTTTAGAAAACCGGTCCACTACTACCCAGATGGTGGTAATTCCTTTAGAGGGAGGCAATTCTGTGATAAAGTCCATGGATAAATGCATCCAAGGAGGCGAAGATATTGACACACCTGGGGGTATATTTACTAAGGTCCTGATTTTGTCCAAGTTTTTTTTTTTTCTAAGTGTCATCTTGGGAATTTACAAAACGCAAATCTCGGCAGTGTTGGGGCTATTCGTATTGTTTTTCACAGCAGAGTTCACAAATATGAATGAATACACCATCGGTCAAACATGGCTGTTTAGGTATACAACACAGTAATTTACCATGCTTTTGTATTTGTAATGTCCTCCGTTAAAGTGCAATTACAACCGTGAAAATGTATGATTCGTAAAAAAACGCGGGGAAAAAATAGACCTGCTTTTGGCTGGCGTGTTTACATGTGTTTCAACTTCACCATTAATCACACCTGAATTTGTGAGCCTTTAAAAGTGTCCTAAGCACATTACTGTGCAGCAGTGAAGTATTGTGTCCTGTGGGATTCCTGAGACTGCTCCATCAGTCTGGAAGAAACCAGGGCCATGAAACTGAACATAGTCAGCAGGTTGTCCAGGTTCTGCGGAGGCTGCGCAGGCCTCGTTTTTTTAGGAGGCATTTAAACTTAAACGCATTGGCCGATGACCAGGTCATACAGATGTTCTGGATAAATAGAAACAACATTTTCCGTCTGTATGACCTTGTCAAACTGGACCTAGACCCTGCGACAGTATGCGCTCGCTCTGTCTCAGGCCTGCACAAACTCCTGGCTGTGTTGCACTTTCTGGCTACTGGCAGCTTTCAGGCTGTGTGTGGCGATGTCATTTGAATCTCACAGCCCACCATTGCAAAATACTTAAGTCAGGTGCTGTATACCATACATACTCATCTATGCCGCAGTAATTTTTGGGGAATGTTACATTACACAGTGTTGTTGATATTTGTACTCATGTCACTCACCTCATTTGTTCAAATGTACCCACAGGTGTTGGATGCTTTGCAACCCCACATAGATGCCTCTATCTGCTACCCTACCCAGGCATCTCAGTGGCATGCAGTCAGGGTAGCTTTCTATGGCCTTGCTGGCACGCCCAATGTGCTAAGTGCCATAGATTGCACATGCATTCAGCTGAGACCAACTCGGGGCAGGCAGTATATTTATACCAATCGGCATCTGGACCACTCCACTAATGTCCAGGTGGTTTGTGATGCATTGTGATGTGTTGTTGCTGGTTACCCTGGCAGCTGCCATGACTCCTTCATCCTCAGTAAGTCATCCCTCTTTGATAAATTTGAGGCCGGACAAATGCCCGATGGATGGCTGCTGGGTATGTTACTAGATATGTGTATACATCTATATTTTCTTAAACTGACCACTATGCCAGCAATTTGGGAATTAATACCTACTTTACACTCTATACTTTATATGTCTTTCAGGTGATGGGGATATGGCCGCTTCTCTTGGCTTCTGACTCCATTGTCCCATCCTGATTCCCGTGCTGAACACAATTTCAATCATGCACATAAGTCCACTCGGAATGTGATAGAAAGATGTTTTGGGGTACTGAAAGCTAGGTTTCGGTGTCTTGATAAGTCTGGTGGACTTTTGTTGTATAGTCCCTTAAAGGTGACTAGGATTGTGTTCTGCTGCGGTTTTCTTCATAACATGTGTTTGCAACAACATTTGCCACATGTGGAGGAGGAGGATGAAGAAAACAGTCAGCAGCAAGTAGGGTATTTAGAAACATCTGGCGATACTTGATACTTGAAGTACAGATGTAGGGAGGCAGGTATGGCAAGAACTAATCCTCCTGCATTTTTTTTTGTAAGTATCTGTGTTTTTGTTGTTTTTACTTTTGTTTTCTATTCCTGTATTTACACACACACACACACACACACACACACACACACACACACACACACACACACACACACACACACACACACATTATATAATTCTCAAATTTAATTTGACACATGTATATATATATATATATATATATATATGAACAATGCATTAGTCACATATAAAAGATGCATGTGTAATCTATATTGTGGCTCTGTGTGTTAGAAATATTATGTGTGCTGCTCATGGTTTGTAAAGGAAGCCAAGCATGTGTTGAGTTGGTATAAATTTTATTGGGTATTTTTCCTTGTTTAAGGACAAATGATTGTGTGGCCAAACCACAGAGTACCAATACAAGGCATTAACTCACACATGATTTTTTTGGTGGTACTTTGAAACTGCGTAATGGTTTGTGAACAGAACATAATGTTTACAATTTACAGATTCATAATTTGGAGACATGGCCATTGTAATTGTGTTTAAACACAGCGTACTCACACCGCATACAAAATACTGTACATTGTTTAAAATAGGTGTAAAGCCTCATTTTACACAATGAATCATGACATTGTAATCCTGAAAATACATGACAACCGAACAATAACATTGGTTTTGGGAATAATGCACACACATAATGCTTAAGTATGACTAAATACATTTGTTGTGCTAAACAATATGGATAATGACCTAGGAATAGTGTTTTGAATTAGGCCTGCAAAGATTAGAAAGAGTGACCAATAATGATTGATTGATTGATTGATTGATTTGAATTAGGCCTGCAAAGATTAGAAAGAGTGACCAATAATGATTGATTGATTGATTGATTGATTGATTGATTGATTTGAATTAGGCCTGCAAAGATTAGAAAGAGTGACCAATACTGATTGATTGATTGATTGATTGATTGATTGATTTGAATTAGGCCTGCAAAGATGAGAAAGAGTGACCAATAATGATTTATTGATTGACTGATTGATTGATTGATTGATTGATTGATTGGAATTAGGCCTGCAAAGAATTTGAATACTGACCAATAAATAATGATTGATTGATTGATTGATTGATTGTTTGATTAAATGATTGGAATTAGTCCTGCAGAATATATGGTTACTGAGCAAGGAAGACTAATTAATGATTGATTGAATGCTTGATTAAATGATTGGAATTAGTCCTGCAGAATATATGGTTACTGACCAAGGAAGACTAATTAATGATTGATTGAATGCTTGATTAAATGATTGGAATTAGTCCTGCAGAATATATGGTTACTGAGCAAGGAAGACTAATTAATGATTGATTGATTGATTGAATGATTGATTGAATGCTTGATTAAAATGATTGGAATTAGTCCTACAGAATATATGGTTACTGAGCAAGGAAGACTAATTAATGATTGATTGATTGAATGCTTGATTAAATGATTGGAATTAATCCTACAGAATATATGGTACTGACCAAGGAATAATGGCACTAGACTTAAACCAAAAATGACAAGGACCAAAAAATAAACAAACTCCAAACAAATAACACAACATTAATGTCAATTAGAATTAGGATCTGAGATAATATGGACACTGATCATGGACAATCTGTTAGTTATATTATTGTGATTAAGTGTATGAATGGTCATGTAACACTGAGAGTGAATCTGACTACGCCTAAATAACATAATGGTTGACTTAAATATGGTACTATGTACATTTTCAGTGTCCTTCACACAGTACAACTCACACAGTTTTCTCCTCCTAAGCAGAATGAACCTCAAGACCGGCAGTTTATTTTTTGGAGGCACTTTGGAGGCTGCTGTGCCTTTCCCAGTGATGTTTGTCCGTGTACGGCTGAATCGCCTTAGTGGGGAGGTAACTAGGGTAATGATCGGAGTTGTGGTTCCTGAGCTGGTGCTTGGTTGTGTAGCTTGTTGTAAACTGATGTTTTGGCTTCGGTTACTCAGAGTAGCTGTGAGTTCTGTGGTAGCTGCAGTGTGACTTTCCATAATTCTGCTTATGGTTTCGATTAGCAATTGGTTTGATTCCAAATTGTTGAGGTAGTTTTGGTGCTGCCTGTGTTGTTCATCCATTACTCTCTGGAATGTGTTCATCATATGTGTGTTGTCTGCACGCATTAATTCCATAGTATTCGCAATCCTAGTGATTGCACATTTCGTGTACTACTATTACGACTTATTTGTGGAAGCTGATGTGGCAGAGAAGCTAGAAATTGCGTTTGTCTGCGCAGACAATCCAAGTTATTGGCCTGCTGGCTTGACCAACTATTCCAAAATGCCTGTTCCTGTGTTTTGACTTGTGGTGATGTTGGACTCATTTGTGGTGCAGGTGTGGTTTGTGTTGGAGGCGTACTCACAGGTGGGGTTGTTGTTATTTTTGGTTGTATTGGCTGGAGCTGTAGGACAAAGGTTTCCTCCATATGTGTGTCCTGCTGGGTGTCCGGGGTAATGTTGTCGGCATCTGTATGTGGTGTAATGGAACAACATTTTTATTACGGTACAGATACAGTATATTTGTTGCCTCTTTGTTTTGTATTTTTGGTACACAGACATGTAAAATATAATGACAAAAGCTGTCCTTACTGATAACAGCAATCCTCCACTTACATTAAGGCGATGCCTTGGTACTGTATTCTATGTGTTTTGTGTATTTTAGATAATACTCACAATCCGTTTCCCAAACACAGAAATAACTATGCAAACACTGTTTATGGCTTGTTTTTCCGTGGGTAACATTTGGCTTGGTTGGTGTACCTTTCAGAAGGGTATGGCAGATCTACACACTACATCTAAATATAGAAACCCACAACATTCGTGAAGGAGGTTAACCTGTGAAGGTTTCACTTGTGCTTTTGGTGCAGCCTTTTACTCTTAATATGCTACTCTATGGCTCAAGTGTACACACATATATTTAGTGCGTATCTGTTACCCCCTAACATTTGTTATGCATGTTGTTGTTGGGGTAGATCTGTACGTAGGTTAGTGTGTGGTCCTCAACCACGCAAATTATGTTTAAAGTGCCCTGTGTAAGTGTGTGTTGTAATGTTCTGTTTTTTTCTACTCACCAGGCAGCTGAGGGGATTGTGGATCCTGTGTTGGTGGACTCTCCAAAATCTGCAATGGGGGCCTTGAGGACACATTTGAGATACGTCGTTGTGGTGGAGATGTGGCTTGTCTAGTGGGGACATCCAGATGGTGTCTCTTGTGTGGCATGTATTTAAGAGGGCTCGAACCCTGGGGAGGGCGCCTTCTGGAACTGTGCCATTGTCTTGATGTTCCTATCCAAAAAAACAACCATTCATGTTTTGTCTAAACATTTGCACACATAATATGCCATCCCACCACTCAGCATCATCATCTTGGTCCTGAGTGGTGGGAGGGCGGCCTGTTGTGCTTTTTGTGACACTGTGAAGATATGAAATGTAATTTTAAAATAAAAAACTGTGTAAACAGAATGTAAATAAGTTTTTGTTGGTTTTGCTTCTGATGTCAATAAACATATTTATGCAAAACAACTCTGGCACATTTGTTTAACCCTATATTGACTGTAGATAGCCCAGGAACCAAACACACGTCAAAATCAGAAGACATTGAGCCATGTGCTTAGTTGACACTGACACACAGCCTAATTAATTTGCATGTATTAGGAGCAGAACCAAACATAAAAACCAAAACAAAGAACAACAATCAGCCTTTTTTATTTCTAAAGGATGGGTGGACGTGCAAAAACACTATTACACAAAACCAAAAGGAACAGATAAGCCAACAATTTGGGCCAAATGACCAAACCCATGTAAAACACATTGGGACAGATGTATTCACCTGGCGAAGGCATAAGGAAGTGATAAACAAGTGATATGTGCAAGGTGATAAAGGCACCAGCCAGTCAGCTCCAATATGTAAATTAACAGGATCTGATTGGCTGGTGCATTCATCACCTTGCACATATCACTGGTTTATCACTTCCTTATGCCTTCTCCAGTTTAATACATCTACCCCATTGTCCGCTTAAACAAAAAACAAAACAAAAGAAAACCCAAAGGTTCGGACGGTTTGGGGCTTATTTATACAATGCCGCACAGACACTCCTCCATCTGAAACACAACCAATCACGTTCGAGTGACAAAACTGAAAGTAAAAGTGGAAATGCGGCCGCGAATACATAAACCAACACTGCCGTGAATGCAAACTACGAATCCGTAAAAAAAAACTATCTTCGGCTGCAAAACAATATTACGGCCGCAAAATATAGGCAAAAATCCGAATCACATCGACATCGAAAAAGTCAAAAAACGAAAACTCGGCAGCTTAGTAAATTACCGAAAACAGATTAAAAAAGTTGCACAAAAATACGACCGATAAAAAACGAGATCAAACACCCACCAAATCGCCAGAAACACGAATCTTAGTAAATAAACCCCTTGCTGGAGGTAGCCGAGGGACTTTATGCTGATCACACTTAGCACAGGATGATATGTAATCGGAAACGTCTGATTTTACGGAAAGGCTACCAATTGGAGCGCTGAATGAATTCAATCGTTTTGCATATTCCAGTGTGCCCTGCAAACTTGGATGCATGAGCCCAACTCAGTAGTTTTAGACATACAGTAAGGCCTAAGGTACAAAAGTTTTTTGTAACGGAGCTTGGACCTTGGTAACTGCAAAGACTTGTGAATCCAAAACTGGGTATGAGGAAGGAGTCTCATCAAACTGCTCTGAGGAAATGGAGCGAGAGAGCGCATCCACCTTAACATTCTGTGAGCCTGGTCGAAAGGTTAATGTGAAGCTGAAGCAGGAGAAGAAAGAGGACCACCGAGCCAATCGAGGACTGAGACACTGTAGATTTTTAAGAAATGTCAGGTTTCGGTGATCCGTGTAGACCGTCACTGGGTGTTTAGCTCCTTCAAGAAAATAACGCCATTCTGAGAGGGACAATATTACAGCTAGAATTCTTGTTCTCTGATAGTATAATTCCTCTCAGCAGTAGAAAATTTCCTCACAAAGAATCTACAAGGGTGAAAACGACTGTCTTCAAATTTCTGTGACAAGACCACCCCTACCGCTTTAGATAAAGCATCTACTTCCAAGAAGAAAGCCCTCTCAGTGTTGCGTTGTCGTAGGACAGGAGCAGTGATGAAAACCTGTTTCAGTAACTGGAAGGCGGACTCAGAGGCCTCCGATCATTGGGATGGACTAGCTCCTTTATGTATAAGGGCTGTGATTGGAGTGATTAGTGTGGAAAAACCTTTAATGAATTTTCTATAGTATTTGGCAAAGCCTATGAACCACTGAATGGCCTTGAGGGATGTTGGTCGGGCCCAGTCCAGGACTTCACACAATTTGCTCTGATCCTTCTCTAAGCTGAGATTCAGGCAGAGATTCTCACGGCATCGACACTGGTGTTCTTCAGGCGTAAGCCATGTCCTATTACATATCTAAGAAAAGGCATAGATGCCTGCTCGAAAATACGTTTCTCCAATTTGCAATAGAGATGATTTGTCGCAAACGGGTCAGGACCTCCTTGACATGCTGATGATGACTGTGAAGAATCTGAGAAAAAATAAAGATATTGTCCAAATAAACTACTACTGAGTGGTAAAGTAAGTCTCTGACAGTTTTGTTCATGAAATTTGAAATTTTGGAAAACCGCAGGGCATTAATTAAGCTGAGTGGCATCACTAAATACTCAAAATGTCCATCATGAGTATTAAAGGCAGTTTTCCACTTGTTGCCACTTTTAATGCAGATGAAATTGTATGCCCATCGCAGATCTATCTTCGTGAACAGGGATCCCCCTTTAACTCGGTCGAACAACTCTGGAATTAGAGGCAATGGGTATTGATTTTTCACCATAATGTCATTCAGGCCCCTATAGTCTATACGGTATCCGTTCACATGGTCGACCATGTTATGGTCGACAGTCATTAGGTTGACCACTATTGGTCGACATTGACATGGTCGACGTGGACACATGGTCGACACATGAAAATGGTTGACACGTGAAAGGTCGACACATGAAAAGGTCGACATGAGTTTTTTAACTTTTTTTTCTTTTGGGGAACTTTTCCATACTTTACGATCCACGTGGACTACAATTGGAACGGTAATCTGTGCCGAGCGAAGCGGTAGCGGAGCGAAGGCGCCATGCCCGAAGCATGGCGAGCGAAGGCGGTGCACTAATTGTGGTTCCCAGTCACTTTACGCAAAAAACGACACCAAAAAAAGTAAAAAAACTCATGTCGACCTTTTCATGTGTCGACCTTTCATGTGTCGACCATTTTCATGTGTCGACCATGTGTCCATGTCGACCATGTCATTGTCGACCAATAGTGGTCGACCTAATGACTGTCGACCATAACATGGTCGACCATTCATACCGGAACCAGTCTATACATGGTTTAATACCGCCATTCTTCTTCTGTACAAAGAAAAAGCCTGCTCCGGCTGGGGAAGTAGAAGGATGAATGAAGCCCTTGGTCAGGTGCTTCTGTATGTAATCTAACATTGCCTTATAGACCCTACACACTCGGCGATGTGCCGCCGAGCTGCCCGACCGCCGATACGGGCGACGGGCGACCCGGCGGCAGGGGGGCAATGACGGGGGGAGTGAAGTTTCTTCACTCCCCCCGTCACCCGGCTCCGTAGACTTGCAGGCAAATATGGACGATCTCGTCCATATTGGCCTGCATGCACAACCGACATGGCTCCAGCGATGAACGAGCACGGGGCCGCGCATCGTTTATCGCTGGAGCCTCCACACTGCATGATATGAACGTTATCTCGTTCATTAATGAACGAGATCGTTCATATCGTGCAGTGATATCGGCATTTGTGTAGGGCCCATTAGTCTCGGGAAACGACAATGGGCAAGTTCGACCCTGAGGCGAAATTTTTCCAGGCAAGAGATCGATGGTGCATTCCCAATCTATGTGCGGTGGAAAAATGTTGGCTCCCTGTTTGCAGAAAACTTCAGAAAATGAAGCATACTGCGATGGAATTGCTGCTGAAACTGAAATATCAACTTTATGAAGGGGCTTAACAGAAGAAAGACAGGAGGAAAAACAAGATTTCCCACAACTAAAAAATTGCATTCTCTGCCAATCAATCTGAGGATTATGCTTCCTAATCCATGGCAACCCAAGCACTATTGGGTGTGAAACCTTTGGTAAAACTAAAAAGTTTATCATCTCTTTATGTAAGGCTTGAAGCCGGACTGGGAAAGTCTGGTGGGTAACAGAACCACTAGAAATGTGGCTTCCATCTATGGCAGTGATAGAAATGGAACAGTCCGACTTCACTACTGGGATTTGCTGCTGCGACACTATATCTGCCGATATGAAGTTTCCCGCAGCTCCAGTATCTAGAAGAGAAATAAGTAGTTGAGATTTGTGGGGTAGATCAAACAACACTTCAAACTGAGGTTCAGACTGAGGGGTATATTTACTAAAATTTGTATTTCTGCTGATTTCAGCCAAGATCAATCTCGGCTGACTTTGGCAGTGTTAGATTGCAACTTTTTGAACAAAAAAAACACGGTAATTTACTAAACTACCGTGTTTTTTCAATTCGAGTTCACCGCTGTCGATGTTATTGGTATTGCCGTCAGTGTTTTATGGTAGAGAATAGTAAAACACTGCCGGATTTAACACAATGAAGCCCGGCTGGATCAGTGAGATCCGTGCAGGGCATTGTGTACAGTAAAGATATTGTTAAAAATCAAAGAAAAAATTGTGTGGGGTCCCCCCTCCTAAGTATAACCAACCCCGGGCTCTTTAAGCCCATCCTGGTTGTTAAAATACCGGGGGGAAAATGTGTAGGGGGTGGTTCCCCAGTATTTATACAACCAGCACTGGGCTTTTGGTCCGGTCCTGGTTCCAAAAATATGCGGGACATAAGACATAGGGGTCCCCCATATATTTTAAACCAGCACCGGGCTCCACTAGCCAAGAAGATAATGCCACAGCTGGAGGACACATTTGTATTGGTCCCTGCAGCCGTGGCATTACCCCCCCAAAACTAGTCACCCCTGGCCACGGTTCCCTGGGGGAATGGGGACCCATTAAATCAAGGGCCGCCTCCAGGCACCCAAGGGCCAGGAGTGAAACCCAACGCTGTCCCCAGCACCCCAGGGTGGTGGGTGCTGGGCTGATTGCCAAAATTGTGTAAAAAAAAAGAACATTGTTTTTTGCTGTGGAACTTAACGCCCAAGCAAGCCTCCCCCGCATGCTGGTAATTGGAGAACCACAAGTACCAGCATGTGGGGAATTAATGGGCCTGCTGGTACCTGTAGTTCCACATCAAAGAAATACCCCCCAAAAACAGGACACTCACACTGTGATAGTACAAGTTAATTTACTCATACATGCACACTTACACACTCACACATAGGGGGTGATTCCGAGTTAATCGTAGCCCTGCAAAATATTGCAGGGCTGTGATCATGACCATAGACATGCAGGGGAAGCCCAGCACAGGGCTGTCCTGCCCCGCATGTCAGTGCCGCCCCCCCCCCCCCCCCGCACGCGCGCACCCCACAGAAGTGCAAAAGCATCGCACAGCGGCAATGCTTTTGCACTTTAGGAGTAGCTCTCGGCCAGCGCAGCTTTAGCATGCTGGCTGGGATCTACTCGCCGCTCCCCAACCCGCAGCGGCTGCATGTTATGTCACGCAGCCGCTATGGCCTGTCCCCCACACAGTCTGGCCACGCCTGTGTTGGCCGGACCGCGCCCATGAAACGGCGGGCAAATGCCGCCATTTCACCCCCCCCCCACCCAGCAACCACCTTCAGCCGTGCCGGCGCATGTGAAGTTCTGGCACCATCGCACCGCTGCGATAAACTGCAGTGTGCAATTGGGTCAGAATGACCCCCATACTTACCTAGTGTTCCACGCAGAACTTTGAGCCCCTTGTCCACGTAGAATCTATGGGGTACCTGTAAGAAAGAAAAAAATATATATACTAGGTGATTCATCGCGCCCTACGGGCGCTGTTCACACCGTCGGTTGGGGCTATGCCCCGTTAACCCCTGCACGCCTTTGAACATACGCAGGCTGGTAGATAACAGAATCAGAAACGCAGGGCAGTATAGAGGGCATACAGAAATGGTGTTCGGTTGAGAAACGATAGAGAGGCGTGGGGGGGGGGGAATGTAGAGAAACGCTGTGCGATCAGTAAAGGATAGGGAGAGGCAGGGTGGTAGGGAGAGGATAAAGAGAGGGAAGGTGTTAGAGAGAAAATACCGTTGCAAGAGGCTATGACCGGTTAACACCTGCACGGGCTTCAGCTGTTCTATAATTGTTATTATATGGAGTATTACATGAATTTTTTTTTATGGCAGTGGGTAAATATTGTAAGGGGGAAGGGCGTGCGATTGTCAAGGGGGGCGTAGCCCTTTGTGAGGGCATGCAGAGTGGCCGCAGGGCACAATGAATAACGTAGTGTAGTATATACTGCTAGTGTCTGCATCATGAAGTACCAGATGACTAACAGCAATGCACTGTAGATAAGACACCAAAGTGCTGTGGCCACAGGTAGCAGAGCCGCTTATACACACAATGGCCACAGGTAGCAGAGCCGCTTATACACACAATACCCCCAGGAAGCAGAACCGCTTATACACACAATACCCAACAGGTAACAGTGTCGCTTATACACACAATACCTACAGGTAACAGAGGTGCTTATACACACAGTGCCCACAGGTAGCAGAGGGGGTGGTCTTCAGTATGCCGGCGGTCGGGCTCCCGGCGACCAGCATACCGGCGCCGGGAGCCCGACAACCGGCATACCGACACTTATTCTCCCTCGTGGGGGTCCACGACCCCCCTGGAGGGAGAAAAAAATAGTGTGGCGCGCGTAGCGCGCCACCGTGCCCGTAGCGTGGCGATCGCAGCGACCCCGCAAGGGGCTCATTTGAGCTCGCCACACTGTCGGTAAGTAGGCGGCTGGCCTCCCGGCGCCGGTATGCTGGTCGCCGGGAGGCCGGCCGCCGGCAGATAATAGTGAACCCGGCAGAGGTGCTTATACACACAATGGGCACAGGTAGCAGAGCCACGTATACACACAATACCCACAGGTAGCAGAGCCGCGTATACACACAATACCCACAGGTAGCAGAGCTGCTTATACACACAGTGCCCACAGGTAGCAGAGCCGCTTATACACACAGTGGCCACAGGTAGCAGAGCCGCTTATACACACAATACCCACAGGTTGCAGAGGCGCTTATACACACAGTGGCCACAGGTAGCAGAGGCACCTATACACACAATGGGCACAGGTAGCAGAGGCGCTTATACACACAATGGGCACAGGTAGCAGAGCCACGTATACACACAATACCCACAGGTAGCAGAGCCGCGTATAGACACAATGGCCACAGGTAGTAGAGCCGCTTATACACAAAGTGCCCACAGGTAGCAGCGCCACTTATACACAATGTCCACAGGTAGCAGTGTCACTTATACACATAATGGCCACAGTATTAGTATACTCACAAAAGTTTAGGGGGTTTGGAAAGGGGGTGGGTTCAGTGAGGTGCCTATCCGTGCGGCTGATCAGCCCGATTCAGGGCATCACTTGTAGCGGCTGCGGATGGTGTCCGAGGTGCTACGTGTGGTGGAGGGGTGGGTGTGGGAGGGGGTCCAGAGGTGTTGTGGGTGGCGGAGGGGTGGGTGCAGGGGCATGGATGGCGGAAAGGGTGCAGAGGTGCTGTGGGTGGGGGAGGGGGAGGTGTAGAGGGGGCGGGGAGTGTAAATGCTGTTGGTGGGGGAGGGGTGGGTGCGGGGGACTGTGGATGAAGGAGGGGGTATGGAGGTGATGTGTGTGTGGGAGTGGTGATGTAGGGGTGTGCGTTTGGAGGTGCAGGGGGGTGAGCTTAGGGGATGGGTTTCAGAAGTGCTGTGGGTGGGGGAGGTGTGGGTGTGGGATGGCACGGATGGGGGATGTAGATGTTGTGGATGGGGGAGGGGTTGATGCGGGGGAGCTGTGGATGGGGGAGGGAGTCCGGAGGGGGTTCGGGTGGTGGTCCAGAGGTGTTGCGGGTGGGGGAGGGGCAGGTGGGGGAGGTCCGCAGATGGGGAGGGTGTCTGTAGATAATGCGGGTGGGTAGGTGCTGTGGTTGTGGGAGTGGCGGGTGCGGGGGTGTTGCGGGTGGGGTAGGTGATCTGGATGGGGTAGGTGATCTGGATGTGCAGTAGCCAGGGGAGGGGCGGGTGCGGGGATGACATAGATGGGGGAGTGGGTCCGTGGGTGCTGTGGATGAGTGAGGGGTGGGTTACGGCGGTTGTGGCGGCCCGGGTGTGCTGCTGCGGTGGGTGGGGGAGGGTACCTATGCAGGGATACTGAGGTTGGGGTAGGGTGGGGGTGCTGCTGCAGCAGGTGGGGGAGGGGCGGGGGTGGGGAAGAGGCGGGTATGGGGATGCTGTGGGTGGGGTGCCAGGGGGGGGGGCATGAGGGGGTTTGGATGGGGTCTGTAGATGCTCCTGGTGGTGGAGGGGCAGGTGCGGGAGGCTGTGGATGAAGGAGGGGTCTGGAGGTGCTGTGCGTGGGGGAGGGGTGATGTAGGGGAAGGTGGGGTTGCAGGGGTGTGGGGGTTAGGTGATGGGTTGTAGAAGTGCTGCGGGTGGGGGAGGTGTGAGTGCGGGATGGGGTATGTAGATGCTGCGGGTGGCTGCAGGGGAGCTGTGGATGGGGGAGGGGGTCCTGAGGTGCTGTGGGTGGTGGTGCGGGGGGTGGTGGAGGGGCAGGTGTGGTAGGTGTGCGAATGAGGGAAGGTGTCTATAGATGATGGTGGTGGGGGAGGGGCCGGAGGTGCTGTGGTTGGGGGAGTGGCGGCTGTGGGGGTGTGGTGGGGGTCCTGATGCGCGGTGGGTAGGGGAGGGGCGGGTGCAGGGATCAGAGGGCGCTGTGGGTGGGTGAGTGGCTGGTGTGGGGTTAACACAGTTGGGGAGGGCCAGCTGTGGTGGTGTTGCGGGTGCTGGAGGGGCAGGTGCTTGGGTGTTGGGGGGAGTAGAGGGGCAGGTGCTGTGTGTGGGGGAGGGGGCCGTTTGCTGGGGTGGTGCGGTTGGGTAGGTGGGAGGTGGGTGTGAGGGTGCCACGGTTGCGGGAGTGGGTGGTGCTGCAGGTAGGGGAGGGGTGGGGGTGCTGGAGCAGGGGTGCTGTGCGTAGGGGAGGGGCGGGGGTGCCATGGGTGGGGGGTTGGGAGCAGGGGTGATGTGGGTGTGGGAGGGGTGGGGGGCTGTGGGAGAAGCTGGTGTGGGAGTGCAGTGGGTGGAGGAGGGGGGGTGCTGCGGGTGGTGGGCTGGTGCCATGGGTGGGGGGACAGGTGCGTGGGTGCAGGGGTGCTGTGGTTGGGGGGTGGGAGGCGGCTGCGGGGGTTTCCGAGGGTTGGGGGGGAGGGGGTTGCGGGAGCAGGGGTGTTGCGGATGGGGGAGGGGTGGGTGCTGGAGTGGGAGATGCTGTGGTGGTGCGGGTTGGTTGGAGGGTGCAGGGGTTTTGCGGGTGGGGTAGGTGATCTGGATGGGGTAGGTGATCTGGATGTGCGGTAGCCAGGGGAGGGGCGGGTGCGGGGATGACATGGATGGGGGAGTGGGTCCGTGGGTGCTGTGGATGAGTGAGGGGTGGGTTACGGCGGTTGTGGCGGCCCGGGTGTGCTGCTGCGGTGGGTGGGGGAGGGTGCCGATGCAGGGATACCGAGGTTGGGGTAGGGTGGGGTTGCAGCTGCGGCGGGTGGGGGAGGGGCGGGGGTGGGGAAGAGGCGGGTATGGGGATGCTGTGGGTGGGGTGCCAGGGGGGGGCGTGAGGGGGTTTGGATGGGGTCTGTAGATGCTGCTGGTGGTGGAGGGGCAGGTGCGGGAGGCTGTGGATGAAGGAGGGGTCTGGAGGTGCTGTGCGTGGGGGAGGGGTGATGTAGGGGAAGGTGGGGTTGCATGGGTGTGGGGGTTAGGTGATGGGTTGTAGAAGTGCTGCGGGTGGGGGAGGTGTGAGTGCGGGATGGGGTATGTAGATGCTGCGGGTGGCTGCAGGGGAGCCGTGGATGGGGGAGGGGGTCCTGAGGTGCTGTGGGTGGTGGTCCAGAGGTGCGGGGGGTGGTGGAGGGGAAGGTGTGTTAGGTGTGCGAATGAGGGAAGGTGTCTATAGATGATGGTGGTGGGGGAGGGGCCGGAGGTGCTGTGGGAGGGGGAGTGGCGGCTGTGGGGGTGTGGTGGGGGTCCTGATGCGCGGCGGGTAGGGGAGGGGCGGGTGCAGGGATCAGAGGGCGCTGTGGGTGGGTGAGTGGCTGGTGTGGGGTTAACACAGTTGGGGAGGGCCAGCTGTGGTGGTGTTGCGGGTGGTGGAGGGTCAGGTGCGTGGGTGTTGGGGGGAGGGGAGGGGCAGGTGCTGTGTGTGGGGGAGGGGGCCGTTTGCTGGGGTGGTGCGGTTGGGTGGGTGGGAGGTGGGTGTGAGGGTGCCACGGTTGCGGGGGCGGGTGGTGCTGCAGATAGGGGAGGGGTGGGGGTGCTGGAGCAGGGGTGCTGTGCGTAGGGGAGGGGCGGGGTGCCATGGGTGGGGGGTTGGGAGCAGGGGTGATGTGGGTGTGGGAGGGGTGGGGGGCTGTGGGAGAAGCTGGTGTGGGAGTGCAGTGGGTGGAGGAGGGGGGGTGCTGCGGGTGGTGGGCTGGTGCCATGGGTGGGGGGACAGGTGCGTGGGTGCAGGGGTGCTGTGGTTGGGGGGTGGGAGGCAGCTGCGGGGGTTTCCGAGGGTTGGGGGGGAGAGGGTTGCGGGAGCAGGGGTGTTGCGGATGGGGGAGGGGTGGGTGCAGGAGGGGGAGATGGTGCGGGTTGGTTGGAGGGTGCAGGGGTGTAGCGGGGGGAGAGGTGGGTATGGGGGTGGGGTGGGGGTGCAGCGGGTGGGGGAGGGGGCTGTTTGCCGGGGTGGTGCAGTTGGGTGGGTATGAGGGTGCCACGGTTGCTGGGGCGGGTGGGGTGGGGGTGCTGCAGGTAGCGGAGGGGTGGGGGTGTGGGAGCAGGGGTGGTGTGCGAAGGGGAGGGGCAGGGGGTGCCATGGGTGGGGGGTTGGGAGCTGGGGTGATGTGGGTGTGGGAGGGGTGGGGGGCTGTAGGAGAAGCTGGTGTGGGAGTGCTGTGGGTGGGGGAGGGGGGGATGCTGGGTGTGAAGGCGTGGTGCCATGGGTGGGGGGACAGGTGCGGGTGGGGTGGAGGGTGCAGGGGTGTAGCGGGGGGAGAGGTGGGTATGCGGGTGGGGGTGCCGCTGGTGGTGGAGGTGCGGGGGTGCCACGGGTGGGGGAGGGGCGGGGTTTGCTACAGGTGTGGGGGCGGGAGTTCTGCGGGTGGGAGTGGATGTGGGAGGATGCGTTGGGTGCCGCGGATGGGGGGGGCGCGGGTGTCGGTACTAAGGGCGGGGACGGGAGTGCCGCGGGTAGATGCCGCGGGTGGGCGGCCGCGGATGTTGGTGCTACGGGTGGGGGAGAGGGCGGGAGTGGCGCGGGTGCTGGGTGGATGCGGTTGGTTGCCGCGGGTGGGAGGGGGAGCGAGTGCGGCTGTCAGTGTCAGCATTGTCCCCTAAACTCTGCAGCAGCCGCTAGTCTGTGAGGCGGGTAGTGTGAGTTCCGCTCACAGTCAGCGGCTGCAGTGTCACCAGGGAGTGTACGGGGAGGAGGGAGACAGGGGACAGGGCGGAGACGGGGAGGGGACTGGGCGAGGATGGGCGGTCAGAGGGAGAGGACTTCTGGTAGATCTGTGCCTGTGACTCCGCCCAGCGTTACGGCCAGGCACAGAATCACAGAGTAGGGCTAATATATAGGAGATAAATACCTATAATTCAGTGAAAATCGGTCCTCTTCTGTCCATGTAGACATCCACAGGGTTAAAAATAAACCGCAAAAAAACCCGGTCCATGCCACCAAAGGGGATTCATGTTTACACATGGATCCCCTTTCCCTGAATGCTGGGACCCCCCGTGACTGCTGTCACTAGAGGACCAGGCAGCCAATCAGGGAGCGCCACGTCATAGCGCTCTCCTGATTGGTTGTGAGCTCCTTGCCAGTTAATCAGGTGGAGCACCCTGGCTATAATGGAGGTTCGCGATCCTCAATTATAGCCAATGGTGGAAACTTTGTGGTCTGTGGCTAACCGCAAGGTTAATTGAGGTACTCTTGTGGGTTACTCCAAGTACCAGCATGTTGGGGAGCATTGCTGGGACTTGTATTTCCACAGCAAAAGACAATATTATTTTTTTAACACAATTTTGGCTATCAGCCCTGGGGTGCTGGGGACAGCCTTGGGCTTCACCCTGGCCCTTGGGTGCCTGGAAGGGGGGAACCCTTGATTTAAGGGGTCCCCATTCCCCCAGGGAACTCCGGACAGGGCTGACTAGTTCAAAGTTCATTCCTGGTGGCCCCAGGCACAGACAGAACCACGATTAGCATGGCTCCATCTGTATTTCACACACTTTTACACAAAGAAGCACGCATGGATCTCACTGATCCGTGCCTGACTGTCTAAGCACACCAGCCAAAAGCAGTTCTATTTGAAAGTTCTATTTCTGTTCAAATTCCATGCTTTCCCGGCAGTGTTTGGCTATTGTCGGCAGTGATTGAGAATATGAATTCTTAGTAAATTCCCGTGTTGTATAAAATAACAGCTATGTTTGACCGATGGTCTATTGATTCGTATTTGTGTGGTCGGCAGTGTATCTCAATACGAATAGCTCCAACACTGCCGAGATTTGGGTTTAGTAAATTCCCACGATGCCACTTAGAAAAAAAAGAAAAACTCGAATAGATTCGGGACCTTCGTAAATTTCCACCTGAGATAGAGACTGCAGCAGAACTCCTAACCTAGTGTCTCCTGGGCTGGTTAGGCGAGGGAGTTTCACGGACAAGCAAAACAAGCAGCTACCATATGACCTGAAGCTCCGCAATACAGGCAGAGATTCTCACGGCATCGATGCTGGTGTTCCTCAACCATAAGCCGTGTTCTATTAATTTGCATTAGCTGCTCCGGAGGACTTACAGCTGGCGGGCCAGGAGGTGGAGGTCGATAGCAGAAATAGTCTCTCTGACTCTTCTCCGATTGTCTCTTCCAATAACGCAGATAAACTTTCATACAAAGAGTGATTAAATTGTCCAAATTGGGCAGTAAGTCCTGCGTAGCAAGATCATCTTTGAGACATTCAGAGAGACCGTTCCAATGGATGCTGAGGTTGTCCTCCCAGGCTCATCAAAGATTTTCAGGACTATGGAAAGAAACTTAGCATAGTCATTTAAGAGTGGATCTCCCTGCTCCCACAAGGGAGACACCCAAGGGAGGCCACTTTAGTCTTCTGCATTTGGAAATTAAAGGGCTTCAGTGTGAAGTGGACTTCACATTGATTGATAAATCCTCAACACATTTTTGAACTTCCATCGAATTTTGCTGGTGTAGGCAAATGAAGGGATGGCAGTGCTTAAAGTGGTCCTAGAGAGGTGGTGGAACATGTAATAAAGGTATTGCCACCCAAAAACGGGTGTGGTCTCAAAAGGGGTGTGGTCACATAATAGTAATAATGCCCAAGTAGTAGCACCCCTAATACACATAATTCCCACAGTAGTAGCACCCCGTAATACACATAATGCCCACAACAGTAGCGCCCCTTATACAATGCCCACAGTAGTAGTGCTCCTTATGCAGTGTCCACTGTACTGGTAGTGCCCCTTATATAGAGCCCATAGTAGTGGTGCCTCTTATGCAATGCCCTCAGTAGTAGTACCCCTTATGTCCCCAGGAATGATGCCCCTTACAAAGTGCCCCTTTACAATGCCCTCATTAGTAGTGCCCCCATTAGTAAGACCCTAATGGTAATGCCCCTATGTAGTATTGCCCCCAGTAGTAATGTCGCCTGTAGTAATGCCCCCAGTCGTTTAGCCCCAGTAGTTATGCCCCTGTAGTTATGCCTCCAGTAGTTTAGCACCCAGTGGTAATGCCCCTGCAGTTATGACCCCAGTAGTTTACCCCCCTTTAGTTTATCCTCCCAGTGGTAATGCCCCCAGTAGTTTTCCCCATGCAGTTTAGCCCCTGTAGTTTATCCCCCAGTGGTAATGCCCCCTGTAGTTTAGCCGCTGCAGTTATGCCCCCAGTAGTTTAGCACCCAGTAGTAATGCCCCCAGTAGTTTAGCCCCCATGTAGTTTGTCCCCAGTAGTTAGCTCCTGTTAATAATGCCCCCAGTAGTTTAGCCCCTGTAGTTATGCCCCCAGTAGTTTAGTCCCTGTAGTTATGCCCCTAGTAGTTTAGCCCTCACTAGTTTAGCCCCCTTGTAGTAATGCCCCCCAGTAGTAATGCCCCCCTGTAGTTTGTCCCCCTGTAGTTTGCCATATTGTAGTTAGCCCCCAAGTAGTAATGCCCCCAGTAGTTTAGCCCCCTTGTAGTTTTGCCCCCAGTAGTAATGCCCCAGTAGTAATGCTGCCCTGTAGTTTGCCCCCTTGTAGTTTACCCCCATTGTAGTTTAGCCACAAGTAGTGATGCCCCCAGTAGTTTAGCCTCCAGTAGTTTAGCCCCTGTAGTTATGACCCCAGTAGTTTAGCTCCCCTGTAGTTTGCCCCGAATAGTAATGCCTCCAAATGGTAATGTCCCTGTAGTTATGCCCCCAGTAGTAATGTGCCCCTGTAGTTTGCCCTTAATAGTTTAGCCCCCTTGTAGTAATGCCCCTAGCAGTAATGTCCCCAGTAGTAATGCCCCCCTGTAGTTTGCCCCATTGTAGTTTAGCCCCCAAGTAGTAATGCCCCCACTAGTTTAGTCCCCTTGTAGTAATGTCCTCAGTAGTAATGCCCCCTGTAGTTTGCCCACCTGTAGTTTGCCCCATTGTAGTTTTGCCCCCAAGTAGTAATGCCCCCAGTTGTTTAGCCCCTGTAGTTATGCCCCCAGTAGTTTAGCCCCCTTGTAGTAATGCCCTCTGTAGTAATGCCCCCTGTAGTTTGCCCACCTGTAGTTTGCCCCATTGTAGTTTTGCCCCCAAGTAGTAATGCCCCCAGTAGTTTAGCCCCCAGTAGTAATGCCACCTGTAGTTTACCCACATGTAGTTTAGCCCTCAAGTAGTAATGCACCAAGTAGTTTAGCCCCCTGTAGTTATACCCCCAGTAGTAAAGCCCCCAAGTAGTAATGTCCCTGTAGTTATGTCCCCAGTAGTAATGCCCCCCTGTAGTTTGCCCCCAGTAGTTAGTCCCCTTGCAGCTGGCCACCAGTAGTTTGCCCCCATTTAGTTAGTCCCCTTGTAGTTTGCCCCAGTAGCTTGCACCCTTGTAGTTAGCCCCCTTATAGTTTGCCCCCAGTAGTTATCCCCCTTGTAGTTTGTCACCCGTAGTTTGCCCCCAGTAGCTTGCCCCCAGTAGTTAGCCCCCTTGTAGTTAGCACCCTTATAGTTTACCCCCAGTAGTTAGCCCTCTTGTAGTTTGCCCCTTGTAGTTTGCCCCCAGTAGTTAGCCCTCTTGTAGTTAGCCTACTTATAGTTTTCCCCCTTGTAGTCTGCCCCCAGTAGTTTGCCCCCTTATAGTTAGCACCCTTGTAGTTTACCCCAGTAGTTTGCCCCCTTGTAGTTAGCCCCCTTGTAGTTTGCCTCCAGTAGAAGAACTGTTAATACACTCACCGCTGTGGTCTTTCCGCATCCGATCCTCAGCTCTATGGGAGAGATGTCATGACGTCTCTCCTATAGCGCGCACTGACAGAGCCGGAAGCCGGAGCTCAGTAGTGAGCTTCTGCCACCGGCTTCCGCTGTGGATAGGGAGCCGGGCGCCCACTGGTAACACAATCTCAGCGGGAGCCCGGCATCTCCCTGCGGCTCCGGGCACATATCGGGTTAGGTGAGCCGGAGGAGATGGAATGCAAGTGGAACTGATGGAATGCAGTTCCACCCCGTTACGGCTCACTTTAACCCCTGGGAATGATGGACTTGGTGACAAAGGCTAAGAGATTATTGTAGCAGCTGCAGTTTCCATGCATCACGCTGCAGCCATGGAGGTCAAAGAAGTTTGCATAGTGTCCTGATGGGCCAACATGTCCTGAAGACATTGGGCTAACTGCTGTTGGGATGTCTCCAAACCTTCCAAACGTCCGGCAATGTTCTGTAGGAACTCCACACCCAACTCTAGCCCACTAGTAGAATCTGTGCTAGAATGCTCGTGCATTCTGTTAAGACTGATGTGTGTGGTGAATCTGAGTCATGAGATAAGTAGTCGGTGGTGCTTTTACACAATAGCCAAGCTGGTCGTATAAAAGTCCTTTTCATAGGTTTATTACGAGGAATACCATAGCAAGGCACAACTGGAAACCTCCCCAAAGGTTGACAGGCTGGGGTGCTTGCCATGTCACAAATACCAAGATCTGGTTTGTTACAGGAGTCCAGAGGGTGCAAGCGATGTGGCAATGAGACGGATGGCGGCAAACTGTAGGTTTCGCAGCAAGACAAAATCCGCTCAGGAAGTGAAGTTGGATTTAGATCTCTGGAAGTTATATCAGCTGCTGGGATGAGCTTTGAAGCACATAACTGCAAAGGGACTAGGACACAGCTCCTTAAGGTAGACGATTCACTAGCACTTGTTGCCTGAGCAGAGGGCAGCAAAATACCCCCTGATGCCTCCTGATTGGCAAGAGGCAGCATCAGCGGTCAACAGACGATTGGAGCAAACAAGTCACCTGAGGAAAATCCAAAATGGCGGCTGGGGCACTTCCAGTTTTCAAACAGACCCTGAGCCAAAATCCAAGATGGTGGCCACGGCACTTCCAGTTTTCAAAACGGCCCCCCTTCTGAGTCCAGAGACTCCTGACAGCCTGCCAGACACTCTCGCACATCGCCAGTACTTCATGCCACCTCCAGGTGGCCCCCCACCAGAGCACGCAAACTGATAAGTCCAGACACGGGAGCGTACCTGCAAGTTGGACCGTGACATGGTGCCAGGTGATTCCCCTAAATAGGCTTTTCAAAAATCAGCTGGAGAAATTGAAGGAAAAGATAAAACAAAGTGAATCCTCAAAGTATGCTGGACTTTTACTGTAGATCAAGTACTTGATTTGCTACGCCAGGATCCAAGGGTTGCCAATATCTTGAAATTGGATAACTACATTTTGGCAACCGTACTTGAACCTAGGTTTAAGTCATATGCTGTCTTTTTTTCCAACTGACCCAGATCTAAAGAGATGCAAAGAGCTCCTGGTGAGCACGTTGGCAGCTCAAGTGACACGTGGCACTACAACGTCTCCTTCAGTTTCTTCGGCAGCAGCCAGGAAAAATCTTTCCTTTACCAAAAGATCTAGTGGTGATGCAGATAAGTCAACACAACATTTTGACATCTGATCAAATCTAAATGAATTGCCCAGCATTTGACACCTCTACTGTAACTCCATCTGATATGGTCACCATCCAAAGAATGGTGGAGGATTATTTTCATGAGACCGTAAAAATAGGCATGTCACAGAGTCCCTTTGAGTACTGGAAGGCAAAAAGGTATTTTGGAGGCCCTTGTACAAACTGGCTTTGCATTACTTAAGCTGCCCACCCTCCAGTTTGTACTCGGAGAACGATTTCAGCACAGCTGGGAATCTTGTCAGCAATTGGCATATGAGGCTACTTCCTGAAAATGTGAAAAAGATGATGTTCATCAAAATGAACTGGAAATTCTACGTGGACGACTTTTCCCGGCAATTACGTCAAAGTACAGAGACTTCTGTAATGGTGGATTCCAGCGGGGATAAATTAATATTGTGTGAGGAGGATGTACAAACTGATGAAGATGAGGATGAGGATGGCAATGATGATGACGACATATAGCCACTGTAGAGCTGTTGCCTTTAGCCAATTGGTAGCTTGTTTAGTGGGGGCCCAAACAAACCAAGCACTTCAGCCACAAAAGATGCAGTCCCTGTCGCTGGAGGGCTTGGGGGGTCATTCCGAGTTGTTCGCTCGCAAGCTGCTTTTAGCAGCTTTGCACACGCTAAGCCGCCGCCTACTGGGAGTGAATCTTAGCTTATCAAAATTGCGAACGAAAGATTAGCAGAATTGCGAATAGACACTTCTTAGCAGTTTCTAAGTAGCTGCAGACTTACTCGGCATCTGCGATCAGTTCAGTCAGTTTCGTTCCTGGTTTGACGTCACAAACACACCCAGCGTTCGCCCAGACACTCCTCCGTTTCTCCAGCCACACCCGCGTTTTTCCCAGAAACGGTAGCGTTTTTTCGCACACACCCATAAAACGGCCAGTTTCCGCCCAGAAACACCCACTTCCTGTCAATCACACTACGATCACCAGAACGAAGAAAAAACCTTGTAATGCCGTGAGTAAAATACCTAACTGCATAGCAAATTTACTTGGCGCAGTCGCACTGCGGACATTGCGCATGCGCATTAGCGACTAATCGCTCCGTTGCGAGAAAAAAATAACGAGCGAACAACTCGGAATGACCCCCATGGTTTGTTAAATTGTGCATGTCCTTTTTAATATCCAACATAATGGTGGGTGGGAAGGACAATTGCATCTTGCACCACCGTTCATTTCTCCCACTGCAGTGTGTAAGCATTTCATAGATATGCTACAGGTATAAACTGCTGCGTGTTTGTGCAGCTACTCTGTTGCTTAGTAAACCAGCTAGCTCACTGCAGAATTTGGCCTAAAGTGGATGAAAACAACATTGTGAACTCTTAGGTGGTCAAAATTGAGTGGAAATGACTGGGAATGAATGCTATTGATGTTAATAATACTCTAGGGACAAAAAAAGGCCAAAATTAAGTAATTTTAGCTGTTCTTGTACATTTTTGGAAAAAAAAATCCAAATCCAAATTCCAAAGCCAGTCACGGCGATTTGGCAAATCTAAATCCAAATCCAAAGCAGGCCGACGAATTAGAACCAAATCCAAATCCATGGGGCCTAGAGCTGAAAATTTTCAAGGGCCTTTACTGAGGAGAGGAGCTGTGACTAGTGTTGTGTGAATGTGGCCAGAGCCATGTGGGCATGTACACCCTATAAACTATGTGCCCCGATGTCTCCCTAAATACATAAACATAGAGAAGTTGGATCATTTTGTGAGAAAACTATGAAAACAATTTGAATTCTTATGATTTATGATTGTTTGGCCAGCCATGTAGCTAGTCATCATCCTGCTACCAGCATGATGGCATACCTTCCAACATGACCCTCTCCAGGAGGAACAGAATGCTCTGCTCCTGGACTTCCCTCTTATTTTATTATGGCTATCACCTGTGCTGAAACACCTTTCTTATCCATTAACCTGTTCAAAACAGGTGCCATAAGTGATAAATTAAGGGAAAAGTCCAGAAGCAAGCCCAAACAAATCATTGTAAAAGTGTCTGTTACTGGTTTGTTGTTTGCTTTATGCTGAACTGTAATCTATTTTCCCATGTTTAGAAGTGGAACAGGGGCATCATTCTGTATCAGCCAACAGCACTGTATTTCTGGAATACAGCCTTGCCAGACAGCCAGTGGGCAACTAGAAGGCTTGTACTAGCCCTGCCTATAAGCTGGTTGCTATGTAAAGCCAAGAGCGGTTCTAGGCATGGGCAAGCCAGATGGGTGCCCAGGGTGCTGCGGCTTAATGGAGCGGCCGCAGCCACCCCACAGGCACCCGCCACCCACCCGCACCCTGGCTGCAGCAGGCGCCATAGGCTGTGTGAGCGCCTGCTGCAGCCGACACCATTGATGGAGAAGAGTCAGACGCTAGAGGTCCTAATTGACCTCTAGTGTCTGTAGGAAAGCAGGGACAGGGAGACAGATGCTAGAGGTCAAGTAGTACCTTTAGTGTCTGACTGACTGTCTCCCTCGATGGTGTCAGGCACAGCAGAGTAGAGGAAGTGGTGGCAGCTTGGTGTGTCTGGAGCCAGGGGACCTGCTGCATTTGGAGAGCTGGTGAGTAAGACACACACCAGTCCTCAACCACACACACACCTCCACCACCACACGCACACACCTCCATCACCACCACCACCACCACACACACACACACACCACTCCCCTCACCCCTCCACTCTCTCATAAGAGGCTCTACCTGTCACAATGTGTATAAGGGTCTACCTGGTGCAATGTGTGTAAGGGACTACCTGTCGCAAATTGTATAAGGGTCTACCTGGTGCAATGTGTATAAGGGGCTACCTGTCACAGTGTGTATAAGGGGCTACCTGGTGCAATGTGTATAAGGGGCTACCTGGTGCAATGTGTGTAAGGGTCAACCTGGCACAATGTGTAAAAGTGCCAAAGGAAACTTTCGCCCTGGGTGTCACAAGGTCTAGAACCAGCCCTGTGGAAAGCTTCTACACTTCCCCACTCTTTTGGTTTGATACATTTACCACTATAAACTTTAAAAGCAATACCAATAAAACATGATTTGCTTATGGCTACATACAGTAGATACATTTTGAAGGTGTTACTAGAACACATGATCAAACATAGTCAAACTCGTAATTTTAAATAACTACAGTATACCCATATTAAAGTGTTAATTATTTGCCTTGTGTGCCATGTGGCTATCATCTTAACCCCACGTGATCACCTGATATCAAGTCAAAAGCAGTGGCAAATTTGCCATTACGAACGTGAGGCACGTGCCTAGGGGTAGTGATGAGCGGGTTCGGTTCCTCGGAAACCAAACCCCCCCGAACTTCACCCATTTTACACGGGTCCGAGGCATACTCGGATTCTCCCGTATGGCTCGGTTAACCCGAGCGCGCCCGAACGTCATCATCCCGCGGTCGGATTCTTGCAAGATTCGTATTCTATATAAGGAGCCGCGCGTCGCCGCCATTTTCACTCGTGCATTGGAAATGTTAGGGAGAGGACGTGGCTGGTGTCCTCTCCGTTTATTAATCTTGCTGCAAATATTTGTGCTTATTGCTTAATTGTGGAGACTGGGGAGCAGCTGTATTATATAGGAGGAGTACAGTGCAGAGTTTTGCTGATCAGTGACCACCAGTTTTATCCGTTCTCTGCCTGAAAAACGCTCCATATCAGTGCTCAGTGTGCTGCATATATCTGTGCTCACACCGCTTTATTGTGGAGACTGGGGACCAGCAGTATTATATAGGAGGAGTACAGTGCAGAGTTTTGCTGACAGTGACCACCAGTATATATAGCAGTACGGTACGGAAGGCCACTGCTCTACCTACCTCTGTGTTGTCAAGTATACTATCCATCTAGATTCTTTACCTGTGGTGCATTTTAGTTTTGCAGTTTGCTGACAGTGACCACCAGTATACATAGCAGTACGGTACGGAAGGCCACTGCTCTACCTACCTCTGTGTCGTCAAGTATACTATCCATCTAGATTCTAGACCTGTGGTGCATTTTAGTTTTGCAGTTTGCTGACAGTGACCACCAGTATATATAGCAGTACGGTACGGAAGGCCACTGCTCTACCTACCTCTGTGTCGTCAAGTATACTATCCATCTAGATTCTATACCTGTGGTGCATTTTAGTTTTGCAGTTTGCTGACAGTGACCACCAGTATATATAGAAGTACCGTACGGAAGGCCACTGCTCTACCTACCTCTGTGTCGTCAAGTATACTATCCATCTAGATTCTATACCTGTGGTGCATTTTAGTTTTGCAGTTTGCTGACAGTGACCACCAGTATATATAGCAGTACGGTACAGAAGGCCACTGCTCTACCTACCTCTGTGTTGTCAAGTATACTATCCATCTAGATTCTATACCTGTGGTGCATTTTAGTTTTGCAGTTTGCTGACAGTGACCACCAGTATATATAGCAGTACGGTACGGAAGGCAACTGCTCTACCTACCTCTGTGTTGTCAAGTATACTATCCATCTAGATTCTATACCTGTGGTGAATTTTAGTTTTGCAGTTTGCTGACAGTGACCACCAGTATATATAGCAGTACGGTACGGAAGGCCACTGCTCTACCTACCTCTGTGTCATCAAGTATACTATCCATCTAGATTCTATACCTGTGGTGCATTTTAGTTTTGCAGTTTGCTGACAGTGACCACCAGTTTATATAGCAGTACGGTACGGAAGGCCATTGCTCTACCTACCTCTGTGTCGTCAAGTATACTATCCATCTAGATTCTATACCTGTGGTGCATTTTAGTTTTGCAGTTTGCTGACAGTGACCACCAGTATATATAGCAGTATGGTACGGAAGGCCACTGCTCTACCTACCTCTGTGTCGTCAAGTATACTATCCATCTAGATTCTATACCTGTGGTGCATTTTAGTTTTGCAGTTTGCTGACAGTGACCACCAGTATATATAGCTGTACGGTACGGAAGGCCACTGCTCTACCTACCTCTGTGTCTTCAAGTATACTATCCATCTAGATTCTATACCTGTGGTGCATTTTAGTTTTGCAGTTTGCTGACAGTGACCACCAGTATATATAGCAGTACGGTATGGAAGGCCACTGCTCTACCTACCTCTGTGTCGTCAAGTATACTATCCATCTAGATTCTATACCTGTGGTGCATTTTAGTTTTGCAGTTTGCTGACAGTGACCACCAGTATATATAGCAGTACGGTACGGAAGGCCACTGCTCTACCTACCTCTGTGTCGGCAAGTATACTATCCATCTAGATTCTATACCTGTGGTGCATTTTAGTTTTGCAGTTTGCTGACAGTGACCACCAGTATATATAGCAGTACGGTACGGAAGGCCACTGCTCTACCTACCTCTGTGTCGTCAAGTATACTATCCATCTAGATTCTATACCTGTGGTGCATTTTAGTTTTGCAGTTTGCTGACAGTGACCACCAGTATATATAGCAGTACGGTACGGAAGGCCACTGCTCTACCCACCTCTTTGTCGTTAAGTATACTATCCATCCATACCTGTGGTGCATTCCAGTTGTGCGCAGTATATATAGTAGTAGGCCATTGCTATTGATACTGGAATATAATTCCACACATTAAAAAATGGAGAACAAAAATGTGGAGGATAAAATAGGGAAAGATCAAGATCCACTTCCACCTCGTTCTGAAGCTGCTGCCACTAGTCATGGCCGAGATGATGAAATGCCATTAACGTCATCTGCCAAGGCCGATGCCCAATGTCATAGTAGAGAGCATGTAAAATCCAAAACACAAAAGTTCAGTAAAATGACCCAAAAATCAAAATTGAAAGCGTCTGATGAGAAGCGTAAACTTGCCAATATGATATTTACGACACGGAGTGGCAAGGAACGGCTGAGGCCCTGGCCTATGTTCATGGCTAGTGGTTCAGATTCACATGAGGATGGAAGCACTCATCCTCTCGCTAGAAAAATGAAAAGACTTAAGCTGGCAAAAGCACAGCAAAGAACTGTGCGTTCTTCTAAATCACAAATTCCCAAGGAGAGTCCAATTGTGTCGGTTGCGATGCCTGACCTTCCCAACACTGGACGGGAAGAGCTTGCGCCTTCCACCATTTGCACGCCCCCTGCAAGTGCTGGAAGGAGCACCCGCAGTCCAGTTCCTGATAGTTAAATTGAAGATGTCACTGTTGAAGTACACCAGGATGAGGATATGGGTGTTGCTGCCGCTGGGGAGGAAATTGACAAGGAGGATTCTGATGGTGAGGTGGTTTGTTTAAGTCAGGCACCCGGGGAGACACCTGTTGTCCGTGGGACGAATATTGGCCATTGACATGCCTGGTCAAAATACAAAAAAAATCACCTCTTCGGTGTGGAATTATTTCAACACAAATGCGGACAACAGGTGTCAAGTCTTGTGTTGCCTTTGTCAAGCTGTAATAAGTAGGGGTAAGGACGTTAACCACCTAGGAACATCCTCCCTTATACGTCACCTGGACCGCATTCATCAGAAGTCAGTGACAAGTTCAAAAACTTTGAATGACAGCGGAAGCAGTCCACTGACCACTAAATCCCTTCCTCTTGTAACCAAGCTCCTGCAAACCACACCACCAACTCCCTCATTGTCAATTTCCACCTTACACAGGAAAGCCAATAGTACTGCAGGCCATGTCACTGGCAAGTCTGACGAGTCCTCTCCTGCCTGGGATTCCTCCGATGCATCCTTGAGTGTAACGCCTACTGCTGCTGGGAGTCAATCGTCATCCCAGAGGGGAAGTCGGAAGACCACTTGTACTACTTCCAGTAAGAAATTGACTGCTCAACAGTCCTTTGCGAGGGAGATGAAATATCACAGCAGTCATCCTGCTGCAAAGCGGATAACTCAGGTCTTGTCAGCCTGGGTGGTGAGAAACGTGTGTCCGGTATCCACCGTTAATTCACAGGCAACTAGAGACTTGATTGAGGTACTGTGTCCCCGGTACCAAATACCATCTAGGTTCCGTTTCTCTAGGCAGGCGATACCGAAAATGTACACAGACCTCAGAAAAAGAGTCACCAGTGTCCTAAAAAAAGCAGTTGTACCCAATGTCCACTTAACCACGGACATGTGGACAAGTGGAGCAGGGCAGACTCAGGACTATATGACTGTGACAGCCCACTGGGTAGATGTATTGCCTCCCGCAGCAACAACAGCAGCGGCGGCACCAGTAGCAGCATCTCGCAAATGCCAACTCATTCCTAGGCAGGCTACGCTTTGTATCACCGCTTTCCATAAGAGGCACACAGCTGACAACCTCTTACGGAAACTGAGGAACATCATCGCAGAATGGCTTACCCCAATTGGACTCTCCTGGGGATTTGTGACATCGGACAACGCCACCAATATTGTGCGTGCATTACATCTGGGCAAATTCCAGCACATCCCATGTTTTGCACATACATTGAATTTGGTGGTGCAGAATTATTTAAAAAATGACAGGGGCGTGCAAGAGATGCTGTCGGTGGCCCGAAGAATTGCGGGCCACTTTCGCCATTCAGCCACCGCGTGCCGAAGACTGGAGCACCAGCAAACAGTCCTGAACCTGCCCTGCCATCATCTGAAGCAAGAGGTGGTAACGAGGTGGAATTCAACCCTCTATGCTTCAGAGGATGGAGGAGCAGAAAAGGCCATTCAAGCCTATACATCTGCCCACGATATAGGCAAAGGAGGGGGAATGCACCTGACTCAAGCGCAGTGGGAATGATTTCAACGTTGTGCAAGGTTCTGCAACCCTTTGAACTTGCCACACGTGAAGTCAGTTCAGACACTGCCAGCCTGAGTCAGGTCATTCCCCTCATCAGGCTTTTGCAGAAGAAGCTGGAGACATTGAAGGAGGAGCTAAAACAGAGCGATTCCGCTAGGCATGTGGGACTTGTGGATGGAGCCCTTAATTCGCTTAACCAGGATTCACGGGTGGTCAATCTGCTAAAATCAGAGCACTACATTTTGGCCACCGTGCTCGATCCTAGATTTAAAACCTATGTTGTATCTCTCTTTCCAGCAGACACAAGTCTTCAGAGGTTCAAAGACCTGCTGTTGAGAAAATTGTCAAGTCAAGCGGAATGTGACCCGTCAACAGCTCCTCCTTCACATTCTCCCGCAACTGGGGGTGCGAGGAAAAGGCTAAGAATTCCGAGCCCACCCGCTGGCGGTGATGCAGAGCAGTCTGGAGCGAGTGCTGACATCTGGTCCGGACTGAAGGACCTGCCAACGATTACTGACATGTCGTCTTCTGTCACTGCATATGATTCTGTCACCATTGAAAGAATGGTGGAGGATTATATGAGTGACCGCATCCAAGTAGGCACGTCAGACAGTCCGTATGTATACTGGCAGGAAAAAGAGGCAATTTGGAGGCCCTTGCACAAACTGACTTTATTTTACCTAAGTTGCCCTCCCTCCAGTGTGTATTCTGAAAGAGTGTTTAGTGAAGCCGATCACCTTGTCAATAATCGGCGTACGAGGTTACTTCCAGAAAATGTGGAGAAGATGATGTTCATCAAAATGAATTATAATCAATTCCTCCGTGAAGACATTCACCAGCAATTGCCTCCAGAAAGTACACAGGGATCTGAGATGGTGGATTCCAGTGGGGACGAATTAATAATCTGTGAGGAGGGGGATGTACACAGTGAAAGGGGTGAGGAATCGTAGGATGATGATGAGGTGGACATCTTGCCTCTGTAGAGCCAGTTTGTGCAAGGAGAGATTGATTGCTTCTTTTTTGGTGGGGGCCCAAACCAACCAGTCATTTCAGTCACAGTCGTGTGGCAGACCCTGTCGCTAAAATGATGGGTTCGTTAAAGTGTGCATCTTTTGTTTATACAACATAAGGGTGGGTGGGAGGGACAATTACATCTTGCACCTCTTTT
Organism: Pseudophryne corroboree; assembly: GCF_028390025.1. Lineage (NCBI taxonomy): Eukaryota > Metazoa > Chordata > Amphibia > Anura > Myobatrachidae > Pseudophryne > Pseudophryne corroboree. The sequence continues at coordinate 202,235,150 of NC_086452.1, read as the reverse complement.
TTCTTTCATTTTTCTTTGCATCATGTGCTGTTTGGGGACTATTTTTTTTAAGTGCCATCCTGTCTGACACTGCAGTGCCACTCCTAGATGGGCCAGGTGTTTGTGTCGGCCACTTGTGTCGCTTAGCTTAGTCACACAGCGACCTTGGTGCGCCTCTTTTTTTCTTTGCATCATGTGCTGTTTGGGGACAATTTTTTTGAAGTGCCATCCTGTCTGACACTGCAGTGCCACTCCTAGATGGGCCAGGTGTTTGTGTCGGTAACTTGTGTCGCTTAGCTTAGTCACACAGCGACCTTGGTGCGCCTCTTTTTTTCTTTGCATCATGTGCTGTTTGGGGACTATTTTTTTGAAGTGCCATCCTGCGTGACACTGCAATGCCACTCCTAGATAGGCCAGGTGTTTGTGTCGGCCACTTGTGTCGCTTAGCTTAGCCATCCAGCGACCTCGGTGCAAATTTTAGGACTAAAAATAATATTGTGAGGTGTGAGGTATTCAGAATAGACTGAAAATGAGTGTAAATTATGGTTATTGAGGTTAATAATACTATGGGATCAAAATTACCCCAAATTCTATGATTTAAGCTGTTTTTGAGGGTTTTTTGTAAAAAAACCACCCGAATCCAAAACACACCCGAATCCGACAAAAATTTTTCAGGGAGGTTTTGGCAAAACGCGTCCGAATCCAAAACCAAAACATAAAACCCGTAAAATTTTCGGTGCACATCTCTACCTAGGGGTGGCACTTGTTCAGGGGCAGCACTTTAATGCTTGTGTTGGTAATGTCAGCCCAAAAAGTACCAATAACTGCTAAATATTTCCAATGTACTGCCCCTCTACACTGTGCTACTTAGGAAATATATATATATTTTTATTATTATTCTGTTAAATTGGCTATCATCAAATTAGGGTAAATAGAAAATCAATAAAAATCATAAAATTAGGCAGGCGGGGAGCGGCCATTACTGTTGTGCATAGCGGCACCCTCTTCCCTAAATCAACCCCTGGTCAAAAGATAAGAACTTTTGGAAACCTGTTAGGAGTTTTTTCTAGTTAAGAAAAATTCCAACACATTGTAACTTAAAGTGAACATTGATGTCACATATAAGAATAGTGCATCACAAATAAGACTTCACTCAGAGATCCAATAATTCTTCTTGATATCACGTCAACACGTTCGCAGTCTATTCAATACTAGACACAGTGCAACGATGTTATATACAGTATGTAATTTAGGATTATAGGAGTGGTTTGTGTTTCATTTACTTGCAGACATTTACCGTCCTGACATGTGGCAGAGAGGAAGAATGGTCAGTCATAGGGGCAATGCCAAAGAGTCTTATTTAATTAGTGTCATAACACTGACAATTACATAGGAGAGCAGAGGACAGAGGAGGGACAGCAACAATTACAGGGGACTGAGTACAACAAATGATGGCAATAATACATTTATAAGGGGGAGAGGAGGACAACAATGAACACAGGAGGATACAAGTGGACCATTAGTGTGACTGATGTTAATAAACTATCAGCAAGAAAATGCTGACATTTTTGATGACAGAACCAGAAAGAACAGGTTGTTATCTGTCCTGAATACTTCCATGTTACTCTTCACAAGAACTTAAATAATAAAGCAGCAGATTATTAGTATAACCATCTTTCTAACTAAATATGTCTTCATTGCTCCATTCCTCTAGCTAATGTACATTGCTTCTATAGCCATCTTTTCAGTTCTTTGTCTTTCATTTTACTACACTTTGGATTCAGTAAAGGAATCTGGTCTCTTGCTAATGTATTCAGGATTATGTATTTATTCACGATTCAGTCAAATCAGAAATACAAAAAACAGGTTCTGTACAACACATCATGACGAAAGTGAGAATATTGAAATTCATAATGTTGACACCAGAACGTTAACATTTGTGATGTCAGCATGGATGAAAAGCCAACATTGTAAATGTCGACCGCATTGGCATAATGTCTACATGCAGTATGAAATGTTGATGTTGACAAAATGAGAAATATTTCCATTAGGGGTATGGTTAGCATAAGGGTTAGTGTTACCATTAGGGTTAGGGTTACCATTAGAGTTAGGGTCAGGGATATTCTCACATTAATGAGACACAATTAACATTCCTTCCATTACATCAGTGTTGTCATGCTGAATTTCAACATGGTCATGTCAATATTATGAACATGTCAACATGTTCAATGTTAATTTAATGACCAAGTCCACATTTTCAAGTTGACCTAATGAATGTAAAAATTAGCGGGTTCAGTTCTCTGAGAACCGAACCCTACCGATCTTTGCCTTCCGAGCCCGGATCCGAGTCAGGCTCAGGTTTTCCCGCCTGACTCGGAAACCCGAACATGGCAAAACGTCATCATCCCGCTGTCGGATTCTCGCGGGATTTGGATTCCATATAAGGAGCCGCGCTGCGCCGCCATTTTCACTCCAGTCTCGGAGAGTGTATAAAGAGTACGTGTCCTCAGTGTTCAGTGTCTGTGTGGGGGCGGGAAAGTGGGGTGGCAAGTGTTGTGCTGCTCAGTCCAGTCCAGTGTAGTCACTCAGTGTATTGTGCTGCATCAGTCCATCCAGTCACAGTATTGGTGTTCTCTACTGCCATATATCCAGTGTAGCTGTATAAAGTGGTGCTGTGTTGTGCAGACCAGTCTAGTGTAGTCAGTGTATTGTGCTGCATCAGTCCAGCCAATCACAGTGTTGGTGTTCTCTGCTGCCATATATCCAGTGTAGCTGTATAAAGTGGTGTTGTGTTGTGCAGACCAGTGGTAGTGTCCTGTCTCATCAGTAATTCCAGTGACAATATACGCTGCTGCTATATGTCCACTGCTGCAGTAAAATAATTATAACAACAACCTGTTGTGCTGCATCAGACCAGTGGTAGTGTCCTGTCTCATCAGTAATTCCAGTGACGATATACGCTGCTGCTATATGTCCACTGCTGCAGTATAATAATTATAACAACAACCTGTTGTGCTGCATCAGACCAGTGGTAATGTCCTGTCTCATCAGTCATTACAGTCATTCCTGTGCCGCAAATTGTCTCATATAAATCCCCTCAAAAAATGGAGAACAAAAATTTTGAGGATAAAATAGGGAAAGATCAAGAAGAACCACTTCCTCCTAGTGCTGAAGCTGCTGCCACAAGCAATGACATAGACGATGAAATGCCATCAACGACGTCTGCCAAGGCCTATGCCCAATGTGATAGTAGAGGGCATGTAAAATCCAAAAAGCCAAAGTTCAGTAAAAAGAACCAAAAAAAGAAATTTAAATCGTCTGAGGAGAAATGTAAACTTGCCAATATGCCATTTACGACACGAAGTGGCAAGGAACGGCTGAGGCCCTGGCCTATGTTCTTGGCTAGTGGTTTAGCTCACATGATGATGGAAGCCCTCATCCTCCCACTAGAAAACTGAAAAGAGTTAAGCTGAAAAGAGCACAGAAAAAAACTGGAGAGTCCAAGTGTGTCGGCGGTTGCAATGCCTGACCTTCCCAACACTGGAAGGGAAGAGGTGTCTCCTTCCACCATTTGCACGCCCCCTGCAAGTGCTGGAAGGAGCACCCACAGTCCATTTCCTGATATTCAAATTGAAGATGTCACTGTTGAAGTACACCAGGATGAGGATATGGGTGTTGCTGGCGCTGAGGAGGAAGTTGATGATGAGGCTTCTGATGGTGATGTGGTTTGTTTAAGTCAGGCACCGGGGGAGACAACTGTTGTCCTTGGGACGAAGAAGCCCATTGTGATGCCTGGGCAAACTACCAAAAAAAACACCTCTTCGGTAAGGAATTATTTCTCCACAAATCCGGACAACAGGTGTCAAGTCATCTGTTGCCTCTATCAATCTTTAATAAGTAGGGGTAAGGATGTTAGCCACCTAGGAACATCCTCCCTTATACGTCACCTGCTGTGCATTCATCAGAAGTCAGTGTCAAGTTGTGAAACTTTGGGTAAGAGCGTAAGCAGTCCACTGACACCTAAATCCCTTCTTCCTCCTCTACCTGCAAGCCACACCACCAACTCCCTCAAAATCAACTTCCTCCTCAGTCAGGAACATCCGTAGTCCTGCAGGCTATGTCACTGTCAAGACTGAGGAGTCCTCTCGTAACCGGGATTCCTCCAGAGGATCCTAGAGTGGTACACCTGCTGTTGCTGCCGCTAGTGTTGTTGCTGCTGGGAGTCAATCATCATCCCAGAGGGGAAGTCGGAAGACCACTTGTACTACTTCCAGTAAGCAATTGACTGTCCAACAGTCCTTTGGGAGGAAGATGAAATATGACAGCAGTCCATCCTTTTGCAAAGCAGATAACTGAGGCCTTGACAGCTATGTTGGTGTTAGAGGTGCGTCCGGTATCCACCATTAGTTCAGTGACACTTAGTGATTTGATGGAGATAGTGTGTCCCCGGTATCAAATCCCATCTAGGTTCCACTTCTCTAGGCAGTCAATACCGAGAATATACACAGACGTCAGAAAAAGAGTCACCAGTGTCCTACAAAATGCGGTTATATCTAGTGTCCACTTAACCACGGACATGTGGACAAGTAGAGCAGGGCAGACTAAGGACTATATGACTGTAACAGCCTTCTGGGTAGATGTATGGCCTCCCGCAGCAACAACAGCAGCGGCGGCGCCAGTAGCAGTATCTTGCAAACGCCAGCTCGTTCCTAGGCAGGCTACGCTATGTATCACCGCTTTCCATCAGAGGCACACAGTTGACAACCTCTTACGGAAACTGAGGAACATCACAGCAGAATGGCTTACCCCAATTGGACTCTCCTGGGGATTTGTGATATCGGACAATGCCACCAATATTGTGCGTGCATTACATCTGGGCAAATTCCAGCATGTCCCATGTTTCGCATTCTTCCACTGCGTGCCGAAGACTGGAGCGCCAGCAAACACTTCTGAACCTGCCCCGCCATCAACTGAAGCAAGAGGTGGTAACGAGGTGGAATTCAACACTCTATATGCTTCAAAGGATGGAGGAGCAGCAAAAGGCCATTGAGGCCCATACATCCACCTACGATATAGGCAAAGGAGGGGTAATGCACCTGACTCAAGCGCAGTGGAGAATGAATTCCGTCTTGTGCAAGGTTCTCCAACCCTTCGAACTTGCTACACGTGAAGTCAGTTCAGACACAGCCAGCTTGAGTCAGGTCATTCCCCTCATCAGGCTTTTGCAGAAGCAGCTGGATAAATTGAAGGAGGAGCTAAGACGGAGCGATTCCGCAAAGTATGTGGGACTTGTGGATGGAGCCCTTCATTCGCTTTGCCAGGATTCAAGGGTGGTCAATCTGTTGAAATCAGAGCACTACATTTTGGCCACCGTGCTCGATCCTAGGTTTAAATCCTACGTTGTATCGCTCTTTCCAGCAGACACAAGTGTGCAGAGGTGCAAAGACCTGCTGGTTAGTAAATTGTCAACTCAAGCGGAACATGACCCGTCAACAACTCGTCCTTCAATTTCTCCCACCACTGGGGCTGCAATGAAAAGGATAAGATTTCCTAGCCCACCCGCTGGCGGTGATGCAGGGCAGTCAGGAGCGAAAGCTGACATCTGGTCCGGACTGAAGGACCTGCCAACAATTACTGACATGTCTACTGTCACTGCATATGATTCTGTCTCCATTGAAAGAATGGTGGAGGATTATATGAGTGACAGCATCCAAGTAGGCATGTCAGACAGTCCGTACGTATACTGGCAGGAAAAAGAGCCAATTTGGAGGCCCTTGCACAAACTGGCTTTATTTCACCTAAGTTGCCCCCCCTCCAATGTATACTCCGAAAGAGTGTTTAGTGCAGCCGGTAACCTTGTCAGCGATTGGCGTAGGAGGTTACTTCCACTAAATGTGGAGAAGAAGATGTTCATCAAAATGAATTATAAATTGCCTCCAGAAAGTACACAGGAACCTGTGATGGTGGATTCCAGTGGGGACGAATTAACACTCTGTGAGGAGGAGGATGTACACGGTGAAAGAGGTGAGGAATCGGAGGATGATGAGGAGGAGGACATATTGCCTCTCTAGAGCCAGTTTGTGCAAGGAGAGATTGATTGCTTCTTTTTTGGTGGGGACCTAAACAAACCAGTCATTTTAGCCACAGTCGTGTGGCAGACCCTGTCGCTGAAATTATTTGTTTATAAAGTGTGCATGTCCTGTTTATACAACATAAGGGTGGGTGGGCGCAAGGACAATTCAGTCTTGCACCTCTTTTTCTTCTTTGCATCATGTGCTGTTTGGGGCCAGGTGTTTGTGCCACACACTTGTGTCGCTTAGCTTGGCCATCCAGCTACCTCATTGTACCTCTTTTTCTTTTTTGCATCATGTGCTGATTGGGGCCTATATTTTAAATCTACCATCCTGTCTGTAACTGCAGTGCCACTCCTAGATGGGCCAGGTGTTTGTGCCGCACACTTGTGTCGCTTAGCATGGCCATCCAGCTACCTAATTGCACCTCTTTTTCTTCTTTGCATCATGTGCTGTTTGGGGACTAGTTTTTGAATAGTGCCATCCTGTCTGTAACTGCAGTGCCACTCCTAGATGGGCCAGGTATTTGCCGCACACTTGTGTCGCTTAGCTTAGTCATACAGTCACCTCGGTGCAACTTGTGAGGTGTGAGGTGTTCAGAATAGACTGGAAATGAGTGGAAATGATTGTTATTGAGGTTAATAATACCGTAAGAGCAAAATTACCCTCAAATTCTGTAATTTTAGCTGTTTTTATGGTTTTTTCAAAAATCACCAAGATCCAAAACCAAAACACAAAAGGGTGGTTTTGGCAAAATCAAGCCAAAACCAAAACACGAAAGTGGAATTAGAACCAAAACCAGAACACAAACACGAAAAGTGCCAGCCGCACATCTCTAAATGAATGTCAACATGATGAATGTAGACATAATATACTAAACTCCTAGTATGATACTACTGCAAATAACAATGTAGGTTAGTCAACAGTCATTGGGTTTTTTCTATACTAAACATATTAACAGCCGCTCCTAAGACACAATGATCATCATACATGTATACTTCTCTGTTAACCCGCACTTATTGTTACGTCCAGAAATAGAAAAATGTTCAAAACAGATGCACACTAATTACATTACAAGTTACATCCATTTATTTTTTATATTTAAAGGTTCAATACTAACAAAAATGTCTTAGAAGAATCAAGAAATAGTACATGCTGTACAATACAGAAATACAGCTGATACATATTGACAAAAACAACATAAATTCAACCTTTTCTAGAATCTGTGAGAACGTGTAGAACATCCAGGGCCGTTTCTTGGGGCAGACGAGCAGTGCAACCGCACTGGGCGCCCGCCGTGGCACTAACTGTGGCTCCCTGCTTCCCCCTCCTATTTCTCCCCGAGTAACCTGCTCAGGGGGCGGAGTTTCACGGAATGACGCGGTTGCGTCGTTACGTCACGACGCAACCCCGTCACTTCGCGAAACTCCCCCCCCTTTCCCCCCCGAGCGGAGTACAGAGGGGGATCCAAGTTAGGAAGAGGGAAAGGCCAGCGCGAGGAGCGACTGGTGAGGCGGACCGAAGAGCGGTAATCGCCTCTGTAAGTATTCTCTCTCTCTCTCAAAGTGTAAAATGGGGACACCTGCCGTAATGTGTGAAATGGGGACTCTTGCCTGCCGTAGTGTGGGGATTTAATGTATCAAGGGCATTGCGGTGTGTTGCATAATATGGTGCAGGGGGCATTACTGTGTGGGGCTTAATATGGTAGAATTTTTTTTTTCTGTGGTGGTCGCGATCTGTTGGAGCAGGGTCAAAAACTGGATTGTGAGGTAGTCTTTTCAGATGAGGCCACATCCATTTAGATGAGGCCACGCTCACTTGCCGGGTGCGCACGCAAGTTTTTTTTTTATATCTAGGTGTGTGTGTGTGGGGGGGGGCATATTTTTTTATGTCATGGGGGGCGCATTTTTAAATCTCGCACTGGGAGCCAAATTGGCTAGAAACAGCCTGAGAACATCATCAAGTGTGCAGTGCTCAGCACTAATGTACCCAGAGCATGAGAAAGCTATTTGGCTAAGCTAAGTAAGTACAGTAGCATTGCAAAGATCTGACTGCATTGTGCTTGTGGCTTAAGCAATGGAAAAAAACCCACTTCATTCTTCATTAAAGCATCATCCGATCGGCAAATCAGGCTGTATATTCCCACAAAATATCATTTTAAATCTTTACACGAAGCACTAATTTTATCTACTATTGTTTAACTTTATAGAACAATGATGTCTTTAGCCAAAACATTGTTTTCTCTTTGTCAGAAAACGATTTTATTTATTTATTTGCTAATAACTTTATTGGAAATTGGTCATAAAAGGAACCGCACAGATTGAGATAATTGTAATCAATCGATGATAGTCTGAAAAAACTGAGAATAATCAATGAAATTGCTTCATAATCAGGTTACCAAACACCTTGAGAATTATTCTCACCAATACGGTGTATACAGGTTAACCCTCAGTGGTGCTCCCCAGAGTCAGAAAATTGTATCAAAATAAAAACCGAAAAGACAGAAGAACAGTAGACTCTTGTTGGGGAGCACTCATTTTCAGACTTGCAAATATTTACTGTAAATATCTATTACAAATAATAAGTTTTTATTAGTTACTTAAATGATATGGAGTTCAGGTTTTGCGAATATATGTGAAAATATAAAAATATTCTGTAGCCTTAGCTAAGATAAATAGATTAGCCGGATTCCTTGATGTTATGATTGATGTATAGGAGGTATGCTCAATAAAGTGGTATCTTAGAGAGAGAGAGTGCGTGTTTTTATGACCGTCATTTAATCTGCATAGGCAACATTAGAAAAAGATTGTTGCAGAAATTGAAATCATAGGTCATGTATCCAATTGACGGTATCCTGTCTACATAGACTACTTACTGTTATCACACAGGTGGATCTAATATAATGATATTTTTAATGACCATCATTTGATCTGCATAAATAGCTTTAAAGAAAGATTATTGCAGAAATTTTGAATCATGTCATATGTACAGTAGACAGTATTCTGTTTTTATAGACTGCTTCCTGTTATCCCACAGGTAGATCTAGTATGCAGCCTTTAATTGCAGTACCTGGGTGTTCCAAGGTGGTCTCCCATCCGAGTACTGGCCCGGCCCTCCACTTCTTGGCTTCCAAGATCAGATGAGATTGGGCATCTCCAGTGGGGTGTGACCGCAAATTGCTGCACTAAGGGGCCCTACACATTTGACGATGCGCCGCCGAGGTGCCCGACGGCCGAAACGGCCGACGAGCGACCCGGCGGCGGGGGGGCAGTGACGGGGGGAGTGAAGTTTCTTCACTCCCCCCGTCACGCGGCTGCATTGAAGTGCAGGCAAATATGGACGAGATCGTCCATATTGGCCTGCATGCACAGCCGACGGGAGACCAGCGATGAACGAGCGCGGGGCCGCGCATCGTTCATCGCTGGAGTCTCCACACTGAAAGATATGAACGAGTTCTCGTTCATTTATGAACGAGATCGTTCATATCTTTCAGAAAATCGGCCAGTGTGTAGGGCCTATTAGACCTCCCGTCTGGCTAGACAGTGGTAACAGGCCTGATTACTTGTCAAAATGAAGTGGGATTACTCAATTTGTGCAGTAGCCTTTACAAATATTTGGCTAGTCTATACAATGGTCACCGTCTGGTATGTATTTTCACATGCGTGTAACTGGTCACAGGTAAGAATGCAGGAAATATTAATAAATTTGCAAGTCTGAAAATGAGTGCTCCCCAACAAGAGTCTACTGTTCTTCTGTCTTTTCGGTACTAATAATTTTATTGAAAGATCATCAAAGTGTTACGAACCAAAGTATTACAAACCAAATAATATAACGAAAAGTAGTACAACACAGATTGGAAACAGTAATGGCAGAAAAGCATTCAGCATTATATTACTTGTCATTTTCAGTGCATCAAACTCCTTCCATACACCAACCAATCTATACATGGGATAACACTACTGAACACAGCTGCTCCTGTGGGAATAAATCAACTATATAGCACTGTGGAGCTCATAATAAGTATAGGAAGTTCATCCAGAAGTGACAGTTTTTCAAAATATTGCAAAAAAAAAAAAAAAAAAATCACAGGTCCCAGAAACTATGGGGGTCATTTCAGGTTGATCGTAGCAGTGCTAAATTTAGCACAGCTATGATCATCTTTCCTGACATGCGGGGTGACGCCCATCACGGGGCTAGTCCGCCCCGCATGTCAGTCCGGCCCCCCTCGCTGAAGTGCAAAGGCATTGCACAGCGGCGATGCCTTTGCACTTCAGGAGTAGCTCCCGACCAGTGCATCTCTAGCATGCTGGCTGGGAGCTACTCCTCACTCCCTGGCCCACAGCGGCTGCGTATGATGTCACGCAGCCGCTGCGGCCCACCCCCTTTCGGTCCGGCCACACCTGCGTTGGCTGGACCGCGCCTACGAAACGGCGGACAAACACCGCCAGTTTGCCCCCTCCCGGCCATCGATCGCCTCTGCCTGTCAATCAGGCAGAGGCGATCACTGTCCTGCTATGGCCTTCGGCCATCACGCATGCGCAGGCACACTACGGCGCCGGCGCATGCGCAGCAGGGACTCGTTCACTCTGCTGCATTAAAACGCAGAGAGCGAACGAGTCGGAATGACCCCCTATGTTCAAAACGCCACCTGATCAGATAATTTGTTATACTGTTTGTAGTACCTGTAAGTAGTGGTGTGCACCGGAAATTTTTTGGGTTTTGTGTTTTGTTTTTGGATTTGGTTCCGCGGTCGTGTTTTGGATTCGAACGCATTTTGGCAAAACCTCCATGAAATTTTTTTGTCGGATTCAAGTGGTTTTTTTACAAGAAACCCTCAAAAGCAGCTTAAATCATAGAATTTGGGGGTCATTTTGATCCCATAGTATTATTAACCTCAATAACCATAATTTCCATTCATTTCCAGTCTATTCTGAACACCTCACACCTAACAATATTTGTTTTAGTCCTAAAATTTGCACCGAGGTCACTGGCTAAGCTAAGCAACCCAAGTGGCCGACACAAACACCTGGCCCATCTATGAGTGGCACTGCAGTGTCAGACAGGATGGCAGATTTAAAAAATAGTCCCCAAACAGCACATGATGCAAAGAAAAAAAGAGGTGCAATGAGGTAGCTGTGTGACTAAGCTAAGCGACCCAAGTGGCCGACAAACACCTAGCCCATCTAGGAGTGGCACTGCAGTGTCAGACAGGATGGCAGACTTAAAAAATAGTCCCCAAACAGCACATGATGCAAAGAAAAAAAGAGGTGCACCAAGGTCGCTGGATGGCTAAGCTAAGCGACCCAAGTGGCCGACACAAATGCCTGGCCCATCTAGGAGTGGCACTGCAGTGTCAGACAGGATGGCAGATTTAAAAAATAGCCCCCAAACAGCACATGATGCAAAGAAAAAAAGAGGTGCAATGAGGTAGCTGTGTGACTAAGCTAAGCGACCCAAGTGGCCGACACAAACACATGGCCCATCTAGGAGTGGTACTGCAGTGTCAGACAGGATGGCAGATTTAAAAAAATAGTCCCCAAACAGCACATGATGCAAAGAAAAAAAGAGGTGCAATGAGATAGCTGTGTGACTAAGCTAAGCGACCCAAGTGGCCGATACAAACACCTGGCCCATCTAGGAGTGGCACTGCAGTGTCAGACAGGAGGGCAGATTTAAAAAATAGTCCCCAAACAGCACATGATGCAAAGAAAAAAAGAGGTGCAATGAGGTAACTGTGTGACTAAGCTAAGCGACCCAAGTGGCCGACACAAACACCTGGCCCATCTAGGAATGGCACTGCAGTGTCAGACAGGATGGCAGATTTATAAAATAGTCCCCAAACAACACATGATGCAAAGAAAAAAAGAGGTGCACCAAGGTCGCTGGATGGCTAAGCTAAGCTAAGCGACCGAAGTGGCCGAAACAAACGCCTGGCCCATCTAGGAGTGGCACTGCAGTTTTCTAGCGAGAGGATGAGTGCTTCCATCCTCATGTGAATCTGAACCACTATCCATGAACATAGGCCAGGGCCTCAGCCGTTCCTTGCCACTCCGTGTCGTAAATGGCATATTGGCAAGTTTACGCTTCTCATCAGACGCTTTTAATTTTGATTTTTGGGTCATTTTACTAAACTTTTGTAGTATACTTGACGACACAGAGGTAGAGCAGTGGACTACTGTACCGTACTGCTATATATATACTGGTGGTCAGCAAAATTCTGCCATGTCCTCCTACTATATACTGCGCATAACTAAAATACAGCACAGGTATGGATGCATAGTATACTTGATGACACAGAGGTAGAGCAGTGGACTACTGTACCGTACTGCTATATATATACTGGTGGTCAGCAAAATTATGCACTGTCCTCCTACTATATACTGCGCACAACTAAAATACAGCACAGGTATGGATGCATAGTATACTTGAAGACACAGAGTTAGAGCAGTGGACTACTGTACCGTACTGCTATATATATACTGGTGGTCAGCAAAATTCTGCACTGTCCTCCTACTATATACTGCACACAACTAAAATGCAGCACAGGTATGGATGGATAGTATACTTGACGACACAGAGGTAGAGCAGTGGACTACTGTACCGTACTGCTATATATATACTGGTGGTCAGAAAAATTCTGCACTGTCCTCCTACTATATACTGCGCACAACTAAAATACAGCACACGTATGGATGCATAGTAAACTTGACGACACAGAGGTAGAGCAGTGGACTACTGTACCGTGCTGCTATATATATACACTGGTGATCTGCAAAATTCTGCACTGTCCTCCTACTATATACTGCGCACCACTAAAATGCAGCACAGGTATGGATGGATAGTATACTTGACGACACAGAGGTAGAGCAGTGGACTACTGTACCATACTGCTATATATATACTGGTGGTCAGCAGAATTCTGCACTGTCCTACTACTATATACTGTGCACAACTAAAATGCAGCACAGGTATGGATGCATAGTATACTTGATGACACAGAGGTAGAGCAGTGGACTACTGTACCATACTGCTATATATATTCTGGTGGTCAGAAAATTCTGCACTGTCCTCCTACTATATACTGCGCACAACTAAAATACAGCACACGTATGGATGCATAGTATACTTGACGACACAGAGGTAGAGCAGTGGACTACTGTACCGTACTGCTATATATATACACTGGTGGTCTGCAAATTCTGCACTGTCCTCCTACTATATACTGCGCACAACTAAAATGCAGCACAGTTATGGATGGATAGTATACTTGACGACACAGAGATAGAGCAGTGGACTACTGTACCGTACTGCTATATATATACTGGTGGTCAGCAGAATTCTGCACTGTCCTACTACTATATACTGCGCACAACTAAAATGCAGCACAGGTATGGATGCATAGTATACTTGATGACACAGAGGTAGAGCAGTGGACTACTGTACCGTACTGCTATATATATTCTGGTGGTCAGCAAAATTCTGCACTGTCCTCCTACTATAAACTGCGCACAACTAAAATGCAGCACAGGTATGGATGGATAGTATACTTGGCGACACAGAGGTAGAGCAGTGGACTACTGTACCGTACTGCTATATATATACTGGTGGTAAGCAAAATTCTGCACTGTCCTCCTACTATATACTGCGCACAACTAAAATGCAGCACAGGTATGGATGCATAGTATACTTGACGACACAGAGGTAGAGCAGTGGACTACTGTACCGTACTGCTGTATATATACTGGTGGTCAGCAAAATTCTGCACTGTCCTCCTACTATATACTGCGCACAACTAAATGCAGCACAGGTATGGATGGATAGTATACTTGACGACACAGAGGTAGAGCAGTGGAATACTGTACCGTACTGCTATATATACTGGTGGTCACAGCAAAATTCTGCACTGTCCTCCTACTATATACTACAATGCAGCACAGATATGGAGCGTTTTTCAGGCAGAGAACGTAGATATTTTCAGCACACTGAGCACAGATATTTGCAAGCACACTGAGCACAGATATTTGCAGCACACTGAGCACAGATATTTGCAGCACACTGAACACAGATATTTGCAGCACACTGAACACAGAAACTGAGATAACGCAGCCACGTCCTCTCGCTATCATCTCCAAAGCACGAGTGAAAATGTCAGCGACGCGCGGCTCCTTATATAGAATACGAATCTTGCAAGGCGGGAAGATCCGAGGCTGCCTCGGAACCGTGTAAAATGGGTGAAGTTCGGGGGGGTTCGGATCCCGAGGAACCGAACACGCTCATCACTACCTGTAAGTCATGAACTACAATCTCGTCCCTCTGAGCTTTAATGAAGAAAATATATTGTTTCAAACTTTGGAAACCAACCTAATTTCATTGCTCATACCCCTTTCACACTGCACAAATAACCTGGTTTTGACCTGGTATATTGCCGGGTCAACAAGGGTCGCTGTGCGGTGTGAAAGGGTCATGAACGAATTCCTTGGTCGCCTGACCCGGTAATTCAACCCGGGTTCTAAGAATGTTATTCCCGGATAATTACTGGGTCAGGTGCAGTGTGAGTGGGTTACCAGGGTCAATGCAACCCGGTACACGTTCACTGCATAGGGAGAGTCGGCGTGGAGATGATGTAATCTAGCAGCACTGCTGCCGCACCCGCCCCTGAGGCCGGCTCTGTCCCCACCCCCGGATATCAACCCGACCTGGCATATCGTCTGTTCGGGATTGCGGTGTGTAGGGTCCACTGCCAGGTCCCACCTGGGAAGGACACGTTTCCATTTCCTGTGTGGGACCTGGCATTATGATCTGAAAGCGATATTAATGTTTCATATTCCATTTGCACATACAAAGTTATATGCTTTTTAAAATACTTGCTGACTGGCGTATGTAGGTGAATGTTGGGCAGTTTTTTATGCTATCCTAATTAGGAGTTAAAGAAGTGCAGTGACATGTTTGCACATAATATAGCTCCTCTTCCTAGAGTCCCATACAAAAGCAGCTCATCCCTGCTAATGCCAGTGATGGGCAAGTCTTCAGGGCTGACACTTTGGTGATGTTTGAATGAATTTGCTTCTTTGTGCAAATGTGCTAAAGCCAACTGTACAAAGGTAAGAAAGCCATGGAATCAACTTTTTCACCAAATTTGTTATATGTTCACCAAAACTGTGCTGGCCAATTTTCTTGGAACCTTGTGATGTCCATTGCTTACTCTAATTGGGGTTGCCTGTTTTCACCTAAACAAAATATTGTGTTGATTTCTGTAAGTGGACCCTTGTAAATTAGTATAAACCTGAAAATGGAATAAAGAGTCATGGGTTTATTTGATCACTTCAAACAGCAAGTGGCACATGGTGGTATAGAAGGTGTAAAGGAAGGATAACAGCTGGATGTTGGAATATTAGGATCAGAGATATGGAGCAGAATAGAATGTAAATGATCGTGCAGAATAAGAAACTGTGGCGGTCAGTAAGAAATCACTTACTGTAATGAAGAGGCAGATGGCCAGCATATTACTAGTTTTTACATTTTATGTTATATTACTGAGTCTTACTACTACTGTAAAAATAGTCCTGATCATTTTAAGTGTGGCTGTGGGTGTAGACGTTCTGGGTAAATAATAGTGGTGTTGGTCGCAGAGTTATTCTTTGCCACACTTGTAGCCAACATCCAGGTAGTTTTGTGATGAGTGGCTGATGGTCTTTCTCAACAGAAATGAGATGCCCATATATAAATTCATAAAACTTGTTACAGTCAAAAACCTATGCTAAAAATTATTTTTCAATCTGTGTATATTATGATTCAGTCTCTGTCAGTGCTCTGTAGTGGAAGGCAATGGGTCTGTTCTTTTGGAGGCATACTGCACAAAGACCATGTTGTGCAGCATCTGAGGAGATCAGCACCAGTAAGTGCACAGTAAGTACTACAGTATTGAAGGGCTTGTGTTTTTATTTTGTTACCACAGCCTGGTGTTGCTCCTGCCAGCACCATTCTGTATCTTGATGTAGAAGGTGTCTTAGTGGTACATCTTTCTCGCTGTCATTCAGAAGAGAAATTTCGACTTGTAGTTTGTCATTCTCAGAAAGCATTGAAGACCAAGTTCGTATTCAGGGGATGGCATTTGCTAAATGGCACCATTTTTTCAGGCTCTGGCTTGACCCCCTGATCAGTGGAGGTGACCCACTATGGAATTTTCCACACCTGGAACCTGCATTTTCTGGGTTGAGCCAATAAATTAATGGCACAGATCTTTTCAAGCAACTGATGGAGGCACTCATCGTGTTCTTGCGTGACACAGGCATCCTGCAAATAGCTGTTACATGCATCATTGGAAAATTTCACTGCAAGTGGTCAGGCATAAGGCATACATAAGAAAGCAGATCATCCAACGGGCAGCATGAATGTAATGAGACTGGATGACTTTTTGTCCAGAGGTACGCATTTTGCATCAATTTTGCATCCAGGATGCTGAATATGACTATGGGGACAAATGACTCATCCAGACACATGTGGTAAATGATAAGGATTTTACCAATTGTATCACAGTCAAATAGATATTTGAATTCCTTGAGCTCTGAAGTTTCTTGCTGTAGCATATGGACTTCAGCTCCCAGGTATCAAGATCACTTTAACGCTGTCAGGCAATCCAAGTAGTAGTCTGACGTTACGCTCAATAATGTAAAACAGTAATGACATACACGTGAATTATAAATTGTCCGTGCCCCTGGTTTGCATGACTTGACCTCCAAACACCACCAGCTTTACAGCATCTGTCTGGTCAATTAGTGATCTGTCAAATACTGTGACAGAGGCAACATTCTAAAGGCCTAACAGCTATATATATGTACTACGGGATAGTACGTATATTATGCATACACATAATAATCACAATATCAAAGGTGATCTATATTCACCATGATAGTATAAAAGCATAAGAGAATCCATTTTGTTTCTAGCTAGATGATACAGCATATTCATTTGTATTTCATTTGAACTCTATACAAAGACGAAAACAACTTTGTTGGCTAATATTAAAATCCACATACGCACATCCGAAGTCCAGTTTAATTCCTAATAAGGAGACAAGGTTAAATCATGAGTCATCCTCCTCACGAGGATGAATTGGCTAAATATCCCTTGGTTGTTTTTGCCAATTGTCCTAATATTGCATAACACTGTACTAAGATGTATGAACTCATATGGGAGGGTTATAAGAATGGGGTGTAACTGTATGTTATAAAAATAATTGTATTGACATGTATCTGGTGTTGAAACATTTTGACCCAGGCTTGAGAGGATGTTCCCTCTCAACCTGTATACGGGCGTGGTCTTTATAATAAATAATCAATTGCTATTTCTAAATCTAATTTCAATTCAGTCTTTTACCTAACAGCAACTCAAACAGCAATGGGATGGTTAATTTAACGAAAGAAGTATTTAACAGATCTGTGCAGAAGGGTCTTTGACATGACACTGCATTTGGCACCAGTGTCAGTTTTAACTTTCAGTATGTTTCTGTTATGTTCAGTGCTGAAAGCAGGGTAATATGGGGTGGTACGGAGTACCATTAAGAAATATGGTGTTGGTATGTGGTACCCCCAGCCCACCGCCGGCGGTGTAGGACATAAAATGGTGTAAGTGTCATAACTGTGTGTGGTATAATATGTAATAGGCATTATGGTGTGGCATAATGTGTAATGGGCATTACGGTGTCTGGCATAATGTGTAATGGGAATTATGGTGTCTAGCATAATGTGTAGTGGGCATTATGGTGTGTGGCATAATGTGTAACAAGCATTATGGTGTGTGGCATAATGTGTGATGGGCATTACGTGTTTGGCATAATGTGTAAGGGGCATTACGGTGTGTGACATAATGTGGCCATGACTCTATTGTCATGTAGCCACTCTCTCTTAGTTTTGTGTGAACATGCTCCCTCATGACACATGACCACACCCATTTTTACTAACAGTACCACTAAGAAAAAAATTCTACTTGCACCACTGGTTATGTTTGACACAGACTAGTAAAGATTTTTTCCTTTTCAGCAACCAGATCTTAATTGTCGCAGTATATCGCATTGATAGGTTCTGATTCTGACTCCACGTTATTGTCTTTGTGTGGCTGCCTTTCGCTCAGTATTACATGTGGCATGCTGTCAGGCATTGTGTATTTGGAGCTACAGCATTTTGCAAAGTGGTTCCATCTATTGCAGAGTTCCAGACTTTATTAAAGGCTGGGGATTTTTTGCTGCTCAGGTGGGTGGTGTACAGTTTTGTCATTGCCTGTATTTGGGTGTTGCGCGCTGTATGCTACATTCTTTATTATTATTTATTTATTTATTACCAGTTATTTATATAGCGCACACATATTCCGCAGCGCTTTCCAGAGAATATTTGGCCATTCACATCAGTCCCTGCCCCAGTGGAGCTTACAATCTATATTCCCTACCACATGTACACGCACACACATTCATGCTAGGGTTAATTTTGTTGGGATCCCATTAACCTACCAGTATATTTTTGGATTGTGGGAGGAAACCGGAGTACCCGGAGGAAACCCACGCAAGTACGGGGAGAATATACAAACTCCACACAGTTGGGCCAGGGTGGGAATCGAACCCATGACCTCAGTGCTGTGAGGTAGTAATGCTAACCATTACACCATCCGTACTGCCCTTCTTCTGCCTCCCTCTGCCTTTCCTTTGTCTTCTTATCAGATTATCCATTAAGCAAGCAGATATGAATAGCAGTTTCTAAAGTCAAATTCTTTTCTCTTAATAACTGTGTGCTAACTGAATACCACTTTAAATCTGTCTCTGATTAGTAAATCACTGATGGTGCAAAGATCAAATTTTTTAGATAGTAGCTTTAACGTGGACACGTATGGTTTAACATTTTCATCACACTTTTGTTTTTTGGTATTAAATAAATATATGTCTGTCCATTATTACATTCTTAAGGGGGGTACACACGGAGCGATAATCTAAGCAATCTGACTAGATTGCTTAGATTTTCAGCAAGATCGCTCCGTGTGTAGCCCTAACAGCGATAGCGATGTGCAGCCCCGCGCATCGCTATCGCTGGTGCTAGATTGGCCTGCATGCAGGCCAATCTAGCAGGTCGCTCACTTCACCCGCTGAGCGTCCCCCCCTTCTCCAACCGCATGCTCAGCACACATCTCTCCTGCATCGGCCCGTCTATATGGGCCTTTACATACAGGTAAACATCTTCTCAAACTTTTTTATCAGCGCTTCACCATTATCCTCCCCTTTCTCATATACAAATGAGTGTGCTTAATCTACTGCCTTTGCTTTGTGTCTGTACCCTCTTTGATTAGTCAGGCAGTTCCGATCAGCATACTTTCCATTCTTTTCTGAACTGGATACAGTTATCAGCAATGTTTTAATCAAAGATAAGGGGATCAATGCGGTGGAGACTGTGAGGATACAGATTCTCTGATTGCTCAGGTAAACAGTTTAGTAAAATGGCAAATGCCCTTTATTGTAAATATACACATACAGTACACTATAAAAGGGGGTACACATGGAGATATTTGTACTTAATTTCTAAGCAATCTGACTAGATTGCTTAGAAAAGAAGCATACATCGCACTGTGTATATGCCCCATAGCAATAGCAATGTGTGGCCCCGTGCGTCGCTATTGCTGACTCTAGATTGGCCTGCATGCAGGGACAATCTAGTCAGGTCGCCCACTTCACTGCTGTGTGAAGTGAGCGGTCCCCCCGTCCCAGTCCCCTCCACTCAGCACACATCGTGCTGAGTGCTGAGCGGGGGAGAGATGTGTACTGAGTGGTCTGTGATAGATAGCTCAGCACACATCTTTACGTGTGTACCCCCCTTGACATTAACAACTACCAGCCAGGATGTCATCTAACTTACTAGGTCCCCACAGTAGTATAGGATTACAGATGCCTGCTGACTCCTGCTGTTACATGCTGTCAGTATTCCTGTGTCTAATGGCCTGGGATACCAACTCACACAGCAACCTTCACCACAAATACTGCCCACTGACGGCACCGCAATGCCTAGTCAGCTCCTGCACTTCAATACAGCTACTGCTCTCTAGACATTCTCTGCAGATCTCTTCCCCACCTGTAGAGCTCACTGCTCTTTTTATACTCTACTCTGTCTATTCATAACACAAGTAGTTCAGTGAGGAGGTCACAGAGTCTAAAGAGGAGTAGAGAAGAGATGTCTGGATTCCTGTACCCAGTGTAGTGTATAGGATCAGATTACCTGCACCTATAAGTTTACTACTCATTCTAACATACTCATCCTAATCAGATCTGATTGTACAGTAAAGGGCCGTACTGACGGGGAGATTTCCCCAGAGATGTGTGCTGAGCGGTCTAGCACAGACCGCTCAGCACACATCTTTCCCCCTGCTCAGCACAGCACAATGGACGGGGGGCGCTAATTTCACTCAGCGGTGAATTGAGCGACCTGCTAGATAGACAGGCCAATCTAGCACTGGCGATAGCGACACGCGAGACCGCGCTTTGCTGTCGCCGGCACCCCTACACATGGAGCAATGTTCAGCTAATTACTAAGCAATCTAGTCAGATTGCTTAAAAATTAGCTGAACATCGCTCCGTGTGTAGCCCCTTAAGGGGCCTGAGAATAATGGACTTCCTTAACTATATTAATTAACACTCTGGCCTAGATTTATTCCTGTTAACAATTACATTGAACACTATAACTAAAGAAACTACATATTTCAAATCTAATAGATAAATATACTTATACAATATAATAATGATACAATATAATACCATTTTGGCCAGCATGTAACTAATAACATGGGTAGGAAAGTAACTGTGCAACACAAGGTGCAGGCTGTGTCATCACATTACCTCCCCCTACCTTCTAGCCCAGTGTCCTGGGTAGCTTAAGCGTGTTGAAAGAAGTGGTGCCCTCCTAGACCAAACAGTCTGGGTCCCATCATAACAATGACTGGCTGGATTCTCTTGTGGGTCTGGTGGTTTTATGGATGGAATTTACTGTTTGTAGGGAGCCCGCCAGTATCCCATGTCCAAAGCCTGTGGCAATTGTCATGAGGCTTGTGTCTGGATTTCTTTCCTGGGTCTGGCAGGCATGTGGCCCACAGTACATAAATCAATATAGTCTTACCTGGGTCCTCTGGGGACATGATCAGCAGTCCATAGTTCTTGTAGCTATAGAATACACCCAAAAACATTAACCAAAGTCCCCTTTGGAGACAGTCGCTTGGTTGAGCTAACTGCTGAAGCAACAGTGTAATTAAATAAATCCAATAACTCCACCTCGGGATTTAATAATTCCTGTACACCCAACTGGGTAAACTCATATTTCAGATAATCACAGTTTTCCTCCATAAACAAAATCTGATCTTTGGGGCCCTCACTATCCCTCCCAAACACTGTATTCCCTGGAAACCCCACTTCCATCACTTCTGGTGCATCTGGAGAGTGGCTTGCCTCTTCCTCTCTTACCCACAAGTGGGCAACTGCCAAGTGGCATCCAAACCTGGGGACTCCAAAATTCTCAGTAATATGGGCTCATCTTGATGATAATAGTCTCACTGTAGATGCCAGGAAATTCTATCTTTTCAATACCTATGAGAAACCTGGTGGTCGTATCCTGGGTTTCAGCTTCACTCATGGCAGATAGATGCTGTAGCAGGTGGTGCCTCCTGGCATCCACATGGATGTCCGAGTCTCCAGTATCGTACTTACCCTCGGTAAACTCGTCCATATCCAGTGAAATGTAACATAGTAACATAGTACCTAAGGTTGAAAAAAAGACAGTTGTCCATCGAGTTCAACCTATTTGTGGTCTCCTATGCAGGATTAATTGGTCTAAAATTTTGACTGGTGCTGATGACAGCCATTGCGTTTTATCCCTATTTTTATAGTAACTATAGTGCGTGACTATGCACCATAAAGCTAAATATCCTTTTCCATTAGGCATTTATCTAACCCATTCTTAAAGGTGTTGACTGAGTCCGCCATTACAACTCCCTCAGGCAGGGAATTCCAAACACGTATTGTCCTTACCGTGAAAAAGTCTTTACGCCGTATTGTGCGGAATCTCCTCTCCTCTAACCTGAGCGAGTGTACATGAGTCCTCTGTGTTGATCTAACCAAAAACAGTTCCTGCGCAAGCTCTGTGTATTGCCCCCTTATATATTAGTAGATGTTGATCATGTCCCCTCTTAGTCTCCTCTTTTCTAGTGTAAACATGCCTAGTCTTGCAAGCCTTTTCTTGTATTCCAGCGTCTCCATGCCCTTAAGTAGTTTGGTCACCCGCCTCTGAACCTTTTCTAGCTCCAGGATTTACTTTTTGTAGTATTGTGCCCAGAATTGTACACAGTATTCAAGGTGTGGCCTCACTAGTGATTTATATAACAGGAGTATAATACCCTCGTCCCTTGCATCAATTCTCCATTTTATGCATGCTAATATCTTATTAGCCTTCTTTACTGCAATCCTACTTTGAGTACTGCTGCTTAGTTTGCTATCTATGAGAAAACCTAAGTCCTTTTCCAGTACAGTATCCCCTAATTTTACCCCATTCAGTATGTAGGTGTTATTTTTATTCTTGCTACCACAGTGCATTACCTTACACTTGTCTGTATTGAAGCGCATTCTCCATTTGGCTGCCCATGCTTCTAATTTAACTAAGTCATTCTGAAGAGACTCAGCATCCTCCTCCGTATTTATAGCCTTACACAATTTGGCATAATTTGCAAAAATTGACACCATGCTCTCTAGACCTTCTGTTAGGTCGGTAATGAAAATGTTGAACAATAGCGGTCCTAATACCGAGCCTTGTGGCACACCACTTAACACTTCAGTCCAATTTGAAAAAGATCCATTGACCACAACGCGCTGCTCCCTATTATCTAACCAATTTTTGACCCAAGTGCATATTGTGCTTACTAGCCCTATTTCTTGTAGCTTGTAGATAAGTCACATGTGTGGTACTGTGTCGAAAGCTTTGGCAAAGTCTAAAAAGATTACATCCACCTCTTTACCCTTATTGAGGTTTACATTTACTGTTTCATAAAAGCCAAGTAAGTTTGTTTGACAGAATCTGTCCTTCACAAATCCATTCTTGTATCGGGGGTATACTGCACTGGGAAATAATAGCGTATATAATAGATAATATCTTAACCAAAATGTAATAAGTAGAGAGAGAAAACAATGTTTTCTAATTAATCTTAGATTTGGCGGTGCACCCTGAGTCAGTAATGAAACATGCAACAGAAAAGGAGAAAAGAAGACTCTTTTGTGGGCGCACTCTTGTATGTGTATGTATAAACGTCTCAGAAGAAACAATGATATTAAAAATTTAAATTTTATTAGCAAAATCAATAAAAATAGTAGTAGGATATGTTGTCAAAGTAGGGGGGAGGGTAGGGGAACACAGAACAAATGTTAACAGTATAAATACTAAATAACAGTTCTAAACTGCCTGGGTTCAAAAATACAGAATAATCTCAACCGAAAGCCTGAAAAAAACTATATGAATCCTATATAGGGATATAAATCAAATTGTACATGTATTGGGTTGATAATATATCAGCTACTTCTCTTGTGCGAAAATTAGAGAGAAGAATAGAGTGGAACAGGCTGAATGAGCAAGATGAATCTGCTGTCAGTGTTAGACGCTGAGCATAACCATCCAAGAACTTCTACTGAACTGAGTAGACCTCAAAAGTCTCCCACTTGAGTACTAACCCAGCCCAACACTGCTTAGCTTCCAAGATCGGAAGGATTCGGGCAATGCCAGTGTGGTATGAAAGTAGAAGGAATATTCAATATCGAGGGCTCGGGAATCACTGATGAGAGTTCACGAATAAGGAGGAAAGAAGGAGTAGATATAGATTGAAGAGGAAAATAGGGGATCTGCTGCCAATGTTAGACAGTAGTGCTTGCCCCTGAATCAATGGTGAGAGTCCTGAAAAAAGAAAAAAGTAGGAAGCAAAACAGAGGAGAGAAGGAAACAATGCGGGTCTAAGTTTGTTTTGCTGAAAAGGTTTAAGGTCAAAAAAGCTCACTGTACAATGGACAATTGTCCTACAGATGACTTGTTTCAGATATACCTTCAAATTACAGGGTACTAAAAGTACCTATGGTGTTAATGATACCAAATGTCAAGAGAGGCTGATGGTACGCGAATTGTAAGGAAGTGGATAAGATTTCGACCATTTAAAGAATATCTAATTCATACTAACAGATTGAGATCATGTGTCTCCAAAAAGTATCATGTGGAGAAATTTGCAAAATAGTAGCGTATTAGTGGCAACAGTTCTATAATAAGGAGAAAAATAAATAGTTGCTATTATGTCTCTATGATATCAGAGCTGCAGAGATAGATTAAATAACAAAAATAGACAATGTTATTTTAAACATTCTCTCCAAGTAGATTTAGAAAAAAACACAGAAAGAAAGGAGAGGAAAAGAGAAAAATTCTTGAAAAATACTAAACCAATGATATGTAGTAGATTTGTCAGATAAAATTGACCAGAGCTCTAATAACCCATTATAGCTTAACAATATTAAATATCATGAGATAAGGAGCCGCTGTACGCCGGCTGCCTATGAAGACAGGTTTTTGCAGAATCCAAAAAAGACTGGTACTTTCATAAGCCTGATATAAATCAATTTTATGAGGCAGTATATGTAGCGAGCATCAGACTAGATACCAAAGGGTATGAGAGTGATAGAATATGATTGTGCAGATGTTACCCGGGATGGAGGGAGCGGTCAGTCACTGGCAAAAGGCAGAGTACAGTGTACACAGGAGATGTCCATATCAAGGTCCAGGCGTGTCGCGAATGCGGGATACAGTGCATGCTATAATTGCACAGTGCGATGCGACCCCAGGGCTGGGCAGTCTATCGGGTCCGTGATGAGGCGTGCTGCAGTTGCGGGATGTTGCAGAGCTGATCAGACTGTCAGGATCCAAGTTGAGGGAGGAGCGCAATGTCAGATGTCACATCGCGGCAGTGTGAGGCGGCCCGAGGATATGGCGGCTGGATGAGCCGGGGCTGCACAAGGTTCAGGCTATCCGGAGTCGGCTGTACCCCAGGCAGTGGGGTGTGGAAGACGTGTTTCGCCCGTTCTCCAGGCTTGGTCACTTCCTGT
The DNA here is from genome assembly GCF_028390025.1 of Pseudophryne corroboree. Classification (NCBI taxonomy): domain Eukaryota; kingdom Metazoa; phylum Chordata; class Amphibia; order Anura; family Myobatrachidae; genus Pseudophryne; species Pseudophryne corroboree. The sequence continues at coordinate 202,209,956 of NC_086452.1, read as the reverse complement.
TTGTGGAGGGCATCGTGCGGGCTTTATCTTGATAGGAGCTGGCCGGTGTCCAATCAGAAGGGAGGTGTGTCCTCCATGTTCAGATTGTTGCACAGATGTGACTGCTTTCCTGAATTGATTACGTTCATTCTAATTTGACTTGCAGTCCGTGGCTCATTGCATGAGAATAAGTATAAGGGGAAAATGGATAAACAGACAAGGTGATTAAATAACAATTTAAAAGGAAAGATAAATAAATAGAATAAAATAAAGACAGCATATCATATCGAGGCTATATTCTAAACTGGACATATTAAATACTATCACTAAATATCTTTCATTGGTGATAAGAGCAAAAAAAGAGGAGGAAGCTACATGGGGATTTAATAGAGGATAATCAGACATAATTAATATTGTTAGGTATACCACAAGGGAAAATTAGGGAATTATAATTGTGTCAACTAAAGATTTTAAAGGTTGTGGTGTCAATTGAAGATAGTTATGGGTAGAGGAAAAAGGGGGGAAAATAAACTGATTGTGGCAACTGTGTGTGAGGGCGAGTCTGAGGTAATAATAAAATATTGATACTACGCTGTGATGCTGATTGGAAATTGCAGGAGGGTAACTATACTTTGATTAGGTCTAGATTGATAAGGTGACCATGAATTAAAAAATAAATAAATATATATATATATATATACGTAAGGATGGTGCAGCACAGTGGGGCTGAAAAATAAAATAAAATAGGGAAATAGGAAGGGGCACTGATGTTGGGATGAATGTGGGTGTATGATGACTTGGTGAATGGGTATAAAACAAAAATAATAATAAATATGAAAATAAAAATAAATATAAATATAAAAATAAAAATAAAATGAAAATAAATATAACTAAAAATAAATATAAATAAGATAAAATAAAAAAATTTGAATAAATGAACAAATTTGGACAAATGAGACGAATGAAAATATATGAAATGAGGAAATGAAGATTGAAAGAATGAAAAATAAATGAATGTGCTGTTGCAATGCACACACACACACACACATATATATATGTGCATATACACATTATTAACATATACATATATAAATATATACATACATGGAGCAAACAAATGAAGGGGGAAGGTTGTGGATGTGTAAGGGGGAAAAAAAATTTCTGCCTATGGATGGGTTAGAACTAGGGTAGAATGAGGGGAAAAGAGCAATAAATGACAAATGGAGTGAGTGTGTAATATGCGTGGGGAATGGGTGCTTATAACAGTTAACTGTGTCTCAAGATAAGGATGGGTGAGATCGGGGTGGAGAATGAGTGTATGATGCAAGTTCTTGGACTGAGGGTGCCAAGATGAAATGGGTGTGCATAGTAGGAACGAAAGGGAATGTGCTGAGATGAAGTATATGAAGGGAATGTGTTGGTGTAGCCGTAAACTAAATCATAGGTGGGGATCAGTGGGACCTGGGTGATGAATGGCTGTGAATGAATAAATAAATATATGAGCAGAGGGTGCCTGGATAATCTTGTGATGGGGGGGGTGTAGGGTGTGTGTATGTGAAAAGGCAAAAAGAGACACACTAATGGGTTAATGCAGGATAAGGAGTGATTTAAAGGAACACACTATAATTTATGTATTCATTCAAACCGGATGGTTTGAGGCATCCTAACCTAAAGGTCCACTCACTTTCTTTCTTGATGAGTTCTTTACTGAGGTCACCCCCGCGTATGCCTAAGTGGACTCTATCAAGACCAAAGGCGCGCATCTCACAGGGTGAACCTTGATGTAATGCATGGTAGTGTCTGGCTACTGATGTTAGTTTTTTGCCTTTTTGAAGGTCCGATGCTGCATTTCTGATGGAGCCCATGTGTTCCAAAATTCTGGTTTTGAACTTCCTAGTAGTCATGCCCACGTATCGTTGATTACAATCACAAGTTAGGCAGTAGATTACTCCTTGTGTGTCGCAGTTGAAGAAATGTTGTATGGAGATATCCATACAACATTTATTTACCAGTTATTTACAAATAACTGGTAAATAACTGGTAATATCCCTGCCAAGTCTATCCTTGACATTGTCCGTTATTAGTATCTGTGGGCAGGCTTTACATTGCCCACAAGGATAAGATCCCTTGGGGAGTTTTGATTTGGTGGATTCACGTGAGAAATGGCTCTGAACAAGCGTGTCTTTAATATTGTTAGATCTCCTCCAACTGATTTGCAAAGTGGGATCAAATAGGGGGGATAGCTCTGGATCTAAGTGCAAGACAGGTAAATATTTTTGAATGGCTTTTTTTAATAGACGCCATTCCGGACAGAAGGTCCCTACAAATCGGATCTTGGCATCAGTTTTTGGCTCTTGAGGTTTTTCTTGAAAGATCAGGGATTCCCGGTAGATTTTCAGGATTGAATGTTGGGCTCTTTTTAGGGAGCGTTTACTGTATCCCCGGGCTTGTGATCTGGTCACGAGTTCCCTGCTCTTCTGTTTGTACACATTCTCCTCTGTACAGTTCCGTCTAAGACGGAGAAATTCTCCCTTAGGGATATTTTCAATAGTCGGCGGGAAATGTGAGCTAGTCTGGTACAGGATGCTATTAGTGGCTGTATCCTTGCGGAAGAGCTCTGTAGCCAGGGTTCCACTGATTGTCTTGTAAATGTTCAAATCCAAAAAAGATATTTTGTCTTTGCTGATTGAATGAGTGAGAAAAATGTTGAGATCATTGACATTGAGGATGTTTATGAAATCCAATAGAAGTTTCTCATCCCCATCCCAAATCACGAAAACATCATCAATGTATCTCAGCCAATTAACGATGTGTTGTGTATAAGGCTGATTGATATCATTGAAGACAATTGTTTGCTCCCACCAGCCGAGGAACAGGTTGGCATATGTGGGAGCACAAGCTGCTCCCATTGCTGTTCCCCTGATTTGCTGGAAGAACTGGTCACCAAAAGTGAAATAATTTTTGTTAAGAACAAAACTCAACATTTCACAAAGGAAGTCGTTAAATATGTTTTTTTCTTCCATGTCTAGGAAGAATTTGGTGGCTTGTACCCCTTGTTGATGTGAGATGCTACTATACAGAGCTTCTATATCGAGAGTGACTAGGATACAGTTCTCGTCTAGACATATGTCATGTATTTTCCGTAGGAGATCAGAGGTGTCTCTGAGGTAGGAGGGTAGTGTCATAACATGATCTCTAAGATGTAGGTCCAGGAATTTGCTGGGGGTTTCTAAGAGTCCACCATTACCCGATACAATAGGTCTTCCAGGTGGTTTATTGATGTTCTTGTGTATCTTAGGTAATAAGTAGAATGTGGGTACCCTGGGATTCGAAACTTCAAGGTACTTGGCCTCTTGTTGTGTAATAGCCCCAATGGCTAATGCTTCTTCTATCATATGCGTGTATTGTTTGTGAAATCTAACTGTTGGATTGAGTGGTAGTTTTAAATAGCAGGATGTATCAAGAAGTTGCCTACGTGCTTCCTCCTCATACAGTGTGATGGGCCATATAACGATATTGCCTCCATTGTCCGAGGGTTTGATGACAACGTCAGTCCAAGATTTAATCTCTTTTAGGGCTTGTCTCTCTCTGTATTTGAGGTTCTTAGTGAGACATTTTTTGCGGGAGTTAGTTTGGATCTCGTCAAATTCCTTAGAAACCAGATCTAAGAAGACCTTAATTTCTGGGCTGTTAGTATCAGGAGGGAAGAAAGTGGACTTAGGTTTGCAAGTGGGTCTAGTTTTCCGCAATACTGGAATGTCAGATGATGATTCCATGTGTAATTCCTCCAGTGTCTGGATGGCTAAAAGATCTTCTTCCGTCAGCGATGGAAGTAGTGCGTTGGGATCCTCCAAGAGTCCCAAATGGCTGGATGATGATGTTTTCATACTTGCATCAAAAGAGGTTTTGGAAAAAAATGTCTTTAATAATAATTTGCGGCCAAAGAGTCTAAGATCCTTCTCCCACGAAAACCTGTTGAAGGGTGATGTCGGTGAAAACGATAGACCCTTGCTCAGGACCTCCAATTGATCTTCCGTGAGGATTTTGGTGCTTAGATTGATGATTTGTAGTTTGTTGGTGGTTATCACTTCCTGGTCATTCGTACAGGATACTGTGAAGTCCTTAGGGTGGTCCAATCCCGCTTGTTTCTGTCTGTGTTTCGTCCCCCCTTCTTGTCGGCCTTGATGCTTGTTTCTGCCTCTTGTACGTTGGCCCCTCCCTAAAAAAGGATCCTCGTTCTTGTTATGTCTGTAGGTGTTGGTGCTACCCTTCGGGATGTTCTGTGGAGGAGTCTTCACTATAGGAAGATTCCAATTCAGAAGAGCTGGGATCTTCTCTAATTAGTCCCCCTCTGAGCCGTGGGGTTGGAGAGTTCCAACAAAATATTTTTCCTTGGGAGAAGTCGTTTTTGTCTCGTAGGAATTTGCTTCGTTTCCTTTCTATAATGTTGGTTTCATATGTATCAAGTTCCTTTTTGTATTTATCAAAGGTGTTTTGAAAGGTCAGGTCTTTTTCCCAGGTTTCTAAATTTTGGCCCAATTCTTCAATGCTCTTTTCAACTTGATCTAATATGAGATTGTCGTGTTTGATGAGGATCAAAATTAGTTCATTAGAACATTTCAATAATGTGGTTTCCCATTCTGCCTTTAGATTCTCCGTGGCCAGGGGGAAGGAGGGGAAGATCCGTGGGCGCAGGCCTCTGGGTGACAATTTATTTTTGTGGTAGTTTTCTAATGTAGTAATGTCCCAGGTAAGCCTAATCCTTTTTTGTAAATTCTTCTGTAGTTTGGATAGATCAGATTTCCAATCTTTGAGAGTGCTGGGATTATGGAAGGTATCTGAAAAGATATCTCCAAATTCTTCTATGTTTCTACGTTTGGAGGTTAGTTCAGTTTTTAATGAAAATGCTGTCATTGCCTTGGATAAAAGAAGGGGAACAAAAAGGGGGGGGGGAAGAGGAAAGGGGAAACAATATGTTGTAACAAGGTCAACTACTATATAGAAGGAAAGAGATCCTATTAACATACAGATATATGTAGCCGTGCAAGGTTTGGAAAACTGAGATTTGACTCAGTGTTTTGAATACATTCTTGTATCGGGGGTATACCGCACTGGGAAATAATAGCGTATATAATAGATAATATCTTAACCAAAATGTAATAAGTAGAGAGAGAAAACAATGTTTTCTAATTAATCTTAGATTTGGCGGTGCACCCTGAGTCAGTAATGAAACATGCAACAGAAAAGGAGAAAAGAAGACTCTTTTGTGGGCGCACTCTTGTATGTGTATGTATAAACGTCTCAGAAGAAACAATGATATTAAAAATTTAAATTTTATTAGCAAAATCAATAAAAATAGTAGTAGGATATGTTGTCAAAGTAGGTGGGAAGGTAGGGGAACACAGAACAAATGTTAACAGTATAAATACTAAATAACAGTTCTGAACTGCCTGGGTTCAAAAATACAGAATAATCTCAACCGAAAGCCTGAAAAAAACTATATGAATCCTATATAGGTATATAAATCAAATTGTACATGCATTGGGTTGATAATATATCAGCTACTTCTCTTGTGAGAAAATTAGAGAGAAGAATAGAGTGGAACAGGCTGAATGAGCAAGATGAATCTGCTGTCAGTGTTAGACGCTGAGCATAACCATCCAAGAACTTCTACTGAACTGAGTATTCCCACTTTGCAAATCAGTTGGAGGAGATCTAACAATATTAAAGACACGCTTGTTCAGAGCTATTTCTCACGTGAATCCACCAAATCAAAACTCCCCAAGGGATCTTATCCTTGTGGGCAATGTAAAGCCTGCCCACAGATACTAATAACGGACAATGTCAAGGATAGACTTGGCAGGGATATCTCCATACAACATTTCTTCAACTGCGACACACAAGGAGTAATCTACTGCCTAACTTGTGATTGTAATCAACGATACGTGGGCATGACTACTAGGAAGTTCAAAACCAGAATTTTGGAGCACATGGGCTCCATCAGAAATGCAGCATCGGACCTTCAAAAAGGCAAAAAACTAACATCAGTAGCCAGACACTACCATGCATTACATCAAGGTTCACCCTGTGAGATGCGCGCCTTTGGTCTTGATAGAGTCCACTTAGGCATACGCGGGGGTGACCTCAGTAAAGAACTCATCAAGAAAGAAAGCGAGTGGACCTTTAGGTTAGGATGCCTCAAACCATCCGGTTTGAATGAATACATAAATTATAGTATGTTCCTTTAAATCACTCCTTATCCTGCATTAACCCATTAGTGTGTCTCTTTTTGCCTTTTCACATACACACACCCTACACCCCCCCCATCACAAGATTATCCAGGCACCCTCTGCTCATATATTTATTTATTCATTCACAGCCATTCATCACCCAGGTCCCACTGATCCCCACCTATGATTTAGTTTACGGCTACACCAACACATTCCCTTCATATACTTCATCTCAGCACATTCCCTTTCGTTCCTACTATGCACACCCATTTCATCTTGGCACCCTCAGTCCAAGAACTTGCATCATACACTCATTCTCCACCCCGATCTCACCCATCCTTATCTTGAGACACAGTTAACTGTTATAAGCACCCATTCCCCATGCATATTACACACTCACTCCATTTGTCATTTATTGCTCTTTTCCCCTCATTCTACCCTAGTTCTAACCCATCCATAGGCAGAATTATTTTTCCCCCCCCTTACACATCCACAACCTTCCCCCTTCATTTGTTTGCTCCATGTTTGTATATATTTATATATGTATATGTTAATAATGTGTATATGCACATATATATATGTGTGTGTGCATTGCAACAGCACATTCATTTATTTTTCATTCTTTCAATCTTCATTTCCTCATTTCATATATTTTCATTCGTCTCATTTGTCCACATTTGTTCATTTATTCAAATTTTTTTATTTTATCTTATTTATACTTATTTTTATTTTTATTTATATTTATTTTTATTTTATTTTTATTTTTACATTTTGTTTTTATTTTTATTTTTATATTTATTTTTATTTTCATATTTATTATTATTTTTGTTTTATACCCATTCACCAAGTCATCATACACCCACATTCATCCCAACATCAGTGCTCCTTCCTATTTCCCTTTTTTATTTTATTTTTCAGCCCCACTGTGCTGCACCATCCTTACATATATATATATATATATATATATATATCCTTATATACTTATGGCACTCCCATTCATAGTAACATCCACCTGGGTGCCCTCCTCCAAATGATATAGACCAACAGTTTGATGTTGCTGTTTGTCACGCTGCACTTTAGAGCATAGCACCTTGAAAAAAACGCCGGATGGGCGTTGAAACGTCGGTGGTCTGCACTATGCTGGATTAACTTGTTTGCACTGTCACTTTAATACAAAAACTTTTTGCTTAAACAAAACCCTTGGAGTGCCGCCTGGTTTCCTTTTCCTTTTTATATGGATGATAGTTGAAGGTATATATATATATATATATATATATATATTTATTTATTTTTTAATTCATGGTCACCTTATCAATCTAGACCTAATCAATGTATAGTTACCCTCCTGCAATTTCCAATCAGCATCACAGTGTAGTATCAATATTTTATTATTACCTCAGACTCGCCCTCACACACAGTTGCCACAATCAGTTTATTTTCCCCCCTTTTTCCTCTACCCATAACTATCTTCAATTGACACCACAACCTTTAAAATCTTTAGTTGACACAATTATAATTCCCTAATTTTCCCTTGTGGTATACCTAACAATATTAATTATGTCTGATTATCCTCTATTAAATCCCCATGTAGCTTCCTCCTCTTTTTTTGCTCTTATCACCGATGAAAGATATTTAGTGATAGTATTTAATATGTCCAGTTTAGAATATAGCCTCCATATGATATGCTGTCTTTATTTTATTCTATTTATTTATCTTTCCTTTTAAATTGTTATTTAATCACCTTGTCTGTTTATCCATTTTCCCCTTATACTTATTCTCGTGCAATGAGCCACGGACTGCAAGTCAAATTAGAATGAACGTAATCAATTCAGGAAAGCAGTCACATCTGTGCAACAATCTGAACATGGAGGACACACCTCCCTTCTGATTGGACACCGGCCAGCTCCTATCAAGATAAAGCCCGCACGATGCCCTCCACGAACAGGAAGTGACCAAGCCCCGAAAACGGGCGAAACGCGTCTTCCACACCCAACTGCCTGGGGTACAGCCGACTCCGGATAGCCTGAACCTTGTGCAGCCCCGGCTCATCCAGCCGCCATATCCTCGGGCCGCCACACACTGCCGCGATGTGACTTCTGACATTGCGCTCCTCCCTCAACTTGGATCCTGACAGTCTGATCAGCTCTGCAACATCCCGCAACTGCAGCACGCCTCATCACGGACCCGATAGACTGCCCAGCCCTGGGGTCGCATCGCACTGTGCAATTATAGCACGCACTGTATCCCGCATTCGCGACACGCCTGGACCTTGATACGGACATCTCCTGTGTACACTGTACTCTGCCTTTTGCCAGTGACTGACCGCTCCCTCCATCCTGGGTAACATCTGCACAATCATATTCTATCACTCTCATACCCTTTGGTATCTAGTCTGATGCTCGCTACATATACTGCCTCATAAAATTGATTTATATCAGGCTTATGAAAGTACCAGTCTTTTTTGGATTCTGCAAAAACCTGTCTTCATAGGCAGCCGGCGTACAGCGGCTCCTTATCTCATGATATTTAATATTGTTAAGCTATAATGGGTTATTAGAGCTCTGGTCAATTTTATCTGACAAATCTACTATATATCATTGGTTTAGTATTTTTCAAGAATTTTTCTCTTTTCCTCTCCTTTCTTTCTGTGTTTTTTTCTAAATCTACTTGGAGAGAATGTTTAAAATAACATTGTCTATTTTTGTTATTTAATCTATCTCTGCAGCTCTGATATCATAGAGACATAATAGCAACTACTTATTTTTCTCCTTATTATAGAACTGTTGCCACTAATACGCTACTATTTTGCAAATTTCTCCACATGATACTTTTTGGAGACACATGATATTAATCTGTTAGTATGAATTAGATATTCTTTAAATGGTCGAAATCTTATCCACTTCCTTACAATTCGCGTACCATCAGCCTCTCTTGACATTTGGTATCATTAACACCATAGGTACTTTTAGTACCCTGTAATTTGAAGGTATATCTGAAACAAGTCATCTGTAGGACAATTGTCCATTGTACAGTGAGCTTTTTTGACCTTAAACCTTTTCAGCAAAACAAACTTAGACCCGCATTGTTTCCTTCTCTCCTCTGTTTTGCTTCCTACTTTTTTCTTTTTTCAGGACTCTCACCATTGATTCAGGGGCAAGCACCCCTGTCTAACATTGGCAGCAGATCCCCTATTTTCCTCTTCAATCTATATCTACTCCTTCTTTACTCCTTATTCGTGAACTCTCATCAGTGATTCCCGAGCCCTCGATATTGAATATTCCTTCTACTTTCATACCACACTGGCATTGCCCGAATCTTTCCGATCTTGGAAGCTAAGCAGTGATGGGCTGGGTTAGTACTCAAGTGGGAGACTCTTGAGGAATACTCAGTTCAGTAGAAGTTCTTGGATGGTTATGCTCAGCGTCTAACACTGACAGCAGATTCATCTTGCTCATTCAGCCTGATCCACTCTATTCTTCTCTCTAATTTTCTCACAAGAGAAGTAGCTGATATATTATCAACCCAATACATGTACAATTTGATTTATATACCTACATAGGATTCATATAGTTTTTTTCAGGCTTTCGGTTGAGATTATTCTGTATTTTTGAACGCAGGCAGTTCAGAACTGTTATTTAGTATTTATACTGTTAACATTTGTTCTGTGTTCCCCTACCCTCCCCCCTACTTTGACAACATATCCTACTACTATTTTTATTGATTTTGCTAATAACATTTACATTTTTAATATCATTGTTTCTTCTGAGACGTTTATACATACACATACAAGAGTGCGCCCACAAAAGAGTCTTCTTTTCTCCTTCACAAATCCATGTTGATTCCTTTTAATGACTTTATTGGCTTCAATGAACTTCTGAATACTATCCCTTAGAATACCTTCCAGTACTTTCCCCACTATAGATGTAAGACTACAGTAACTGGTCTATAATTACCCGGTTCATTTTTACTTCCCTATTTGAATATAGGCACTACTTCCGCTATACGCCAGTCTTTGGGAACCATACCTGATATAACTGAATCCTTAAAGATCAAA